>NC_068441.1:46401945-46701945 GCF_023373465.1 Oncorhynchus keta | reverse complement strand
ATGGCGGCGCACAATTGGCCCAGAGTCGTCATTGTAAAGAAATATTGGTTCTTAACTGACTTGCCTAGTTAAATAAAGGTTGAATTTAAAAAATATATATTAAATAGGGACAAGGCTTCGAATATTTTCACCATGTATTGGTTTATGCATGAATGTATTCAGCAGGACAGCACACTGATAGAAATATATCATGTGGAACAAACACGCCTCTCTGACATGTAGAATCAGGAAACAATGTCAGCTCTATTCATTACATTTCTATCTCCCTTTCCCAGGCGCTGATTTCATAATATAACAGCCTAATCAAATGTCTGGTATAACATTTTATTGTATCACATATTGTATCACATATTGTATCACATATTGTATCACATATATAAAGAGGTTTTTACTTCCTTATTTATTTATGTTTTTCCTTCATTTAACAAGTTAAGTTATTGAAAATAAACTGTCCTTTACAATGATGTCCCAATTATATATGGACACCTTCTGGTCAAAATACGTGCCCTATAAAGTAAATAGGTTCTCATTTGAGACGTAGAAAAGTGTCCAAAAAAATAAAATGTACCAACGATCTTGTCTCTCCTCATGCTGTTAAATTCTCCTCTCTCTACAGCAGCATCAGCCATTCACATTCCCAAAGACATCCTCAACATCAGCTATTCACATTCCCAAAGACATCCTCAATATCAGCCATTCACATTCCCAAAGACATCCTCAATATCAGCCATTTCCATTCCCAAAGACATCCTCAATATCAGCCATTCACATTCCCAAAGACATCCTCAGCATCAGCCATTCACATTCCCAAAGACATCCTCAATATCAGCCATTCACATTCCCAAAGACATCCTCAACATCAGCCATTCACATTCCCAAAGACATCCTCAACATCAGCTATTCACATTCCCAAAGACATCCTCAATATCAGCCATTCACATTCCCAAAGACATCCTCAATATCAGCCATTCACATTCCCAAAGACATCCTCAATATCAGCCATATTCACATTCCCAAAGACATCCTCAGCATCAGCCATTCACATTCCCAAAGACATCCTCAATATCAGCCATTCACATTCCCAAAGACATCCTCAACATCAGCCATTCACATTCCCAAAGACATCCTCAATATCAGCCATTCACATTCCCAAAGACATCCTCAATATCAGCCATTCACAATCCCAAAGACATCCTCAATATCAGCCATGTTCACATTCCCAAAGACATCCTCAACATCAGCCATTCACATTCCCAAAGACATCCTCAGCATCAGCCATTCACATTCCCAAAGACATCCTCAATATCAGCCATTCACATTCCCAAAGACATCCTCAGCATCAGCCATTCACATTCCCAAAGACATCCTCAACATCAGCCATTCACATTCCCAAAGACATCCTCAGTATCAGCCATTCACATTCCCAAAGACATCCTCAATATCAGCCATTCACATTCCCAAAGACATCCTCAACATCAGCCATTCACATTCCCAAAGACATCCTCAATATCAGCCATTCACATTCCCAAAGACATCCTCAATATCAGCCATTCACATTCCCAAAGACATCCTCAATATCAGCCATTCACATTCCCAAAGACATCCTCAGCATCAGCTATTCACATTCCCAAAGACATCCTCAGCATCAGCTATTCACATTCCCAAAGACATCCTCAATATCAGCCATTCACATTCCCAAAGACATCCTCAATATCAGCCATTCACATTCCCAAAGACATCCTCAGCATCAGCTATTCACATTCCCAAAGACATCCTCAATATCAGCCATTCACATTCCCAAAGACATCCTCAATATCAGCCATTCACATTCCCAAAGACATCCTCAATATCAGCCATTCACTTTCCCAAAGACATCCTCAATATCAGCTATTCACATTCCCAAAGACATCCTCAATATCAGCCATTCACATTCCCAAAGACATCCTCAATATCAGCCATTCACATTCCCAAAGACATCCTCAATATCAGCCATTCACATTCCCAAAGACATCATCAATATCAGCCATTCACATTCCCAAAGACATCCTCAATATCAGCCATTCACTTTCCCAAAGACATCCTCAATATCAGCTATTCACATTCCCAAAGACATCCTCAATATCAGCTATTCACATTCCCAAAGACATCCTCAATATCAGCCATTCACATTCCCAAAGACATCCTCAATATCAGCCATTCACTTTCCCAAAGACATCCTCAATATCAGCCATTCACATTCCCAAAGACATCCTCAATATCAGCCATTCACATTCCCAAAGACATCCTCAATATCAGCCATTCACATTCCCAAAGACATCCTCAATATCAGCCATTCACTTTCCCAAAGACATCCTCAATATCAGCTATTCACATTCCCAAAGACATCCTCAATATCAGCTATTCACATTCCCAAAGACATCCTCAATATCAGCCATTCACATTCCCAAAGACATCCTCAATATCAGCCATTCACATTCCCAAAGACATCCTCAGCATCAGCCATTCATAAGGGTATTTCTTCACGGGGGACACCGGGATGGTTTTATTTGTTCCCCTCTCGAGTCTCCTCTCGAGTCTCCCCACTCGAGTCTGCCCTCTTGAGTCTCCCCCCTCGAGTCCCACCCTCGTGTCTCCCCCCTTGAGTCTCCCCCCTCGAGTCTCCCCCCTCGAGTCTCCCCCCTCAAGTCTCCTCCTCGTGTCTCCCCCCTTGAGTCTCCCCTCTCGAGTCTCCCCCCTAGAGTCTCCCCCTCAAGTCTCCCCCTCGTGTCTCCCCCCTTGAGTCTCCCCCCTCAAGTCTCCCCCTCGTGTCTCCCCCCTTGAGTCTCCCCTCTCGAGTCTCCCCCCTAGAGTCTCCCCTCAAGGCTCCCCTCGTGTCTCCCCCTTGTGTCTCCCCCCTAGAGTCTCCCCCCTCAAGTCTCCCCCCTAGAGTCTCCCCCCTTAAGTCCCCCCCTCGTGTCTCCCCCCTTGAGTCTCCGCTCTCAAATCTCCCCTCTCGAGTCATATCGCCCCCCATTGTTGTCTTTTCATAAAAGTTCAACTTGACCTAATCCAGTGGCCCTGTTGATTTCGTCATGGGATGAAGGGGTTCTTCCACTAGGACATGCCAGTTCCTTTGTGGTTCACTCTGGCTCCCATTAACCTAACACCACACTGCACATTCCTCTCACCAAACTCTACCAATATCCACCCACAGACATTCCTCTTACCAAACACTACCAACATTCACCCACAGACATTCCTCTGAGCTGATTAGTGGGTTGGTTTCATCTTAAAGGAATAGTTCACTTGTAAAAATGTTTGACTTTCTTTTCAACCCTCGCTGTTTTGGTTTGGTGAAATTCTTACAGTCGCTGGGTAGTGTCATATCTCAAACATTTGTCTCATATGATCTGATTTTTTAAAATCACATACAATATTCTTTTTTGACTCTATTTAGCCTCATTCAAACACAGTGTTTCTCAGCCATATCTCACCAATACGATACAGCAGGAGAGGAGAGGGGTACAACTAATAAAGAGGTAAGGTCATTCGGTGTTACGTAAATAGGCCAAGTATTGACATTGTTGCTGTGCTGTTGCAAGAATTAAGATAGGTAGAGTTGCCCAAAAGTCTGGATCAATATGGAAGATTCTTGGAAGAGTCTTAAGTCATTCCTTAGGCTATTGTCTGTCTGGAAACCCTTTTCAGGAAGTAGTCTTGTATTGTTTGCCTGACAAAGTTCATCAACAGAATTAAGTTCTTGCAATCGGCACAATTGGTGCCTAGCCACTCCCCCCAATTTTATTTTTTTACCATCATTCCAAAAGGTTTAGGAATTTACACAAAAATCACACGATCAACATAGGATAGGAATCTGTATAAAGCACACAATTAAAAATTAAATGTTGGTATTTAGATAACCATATATGTCCAACCACTAATGAAAGTTAATAGAAGTTTCTTGAATACCATCTTTGATCCACAAACAATGATGAATGGGTTGCTCATGACAAAAATCCTCTGGGGTTGTGGCTAAGTGCCCGTGGCGTGTGTCTGGGGCAAGGGACTCAAATGCTCCTGTCTCCCCTACTTGAAAAACAGCTCTTCAAATACCATTCTATTTGCCCCAAGCAGCAGGGTGTAGGCTATTATGGTGATTATGAGTGGGCAGATGCCTTCCACTGTCTCCTGGCTTGTCATCTTAACCCTCCCTAACGGGCAAAATGTTTAGCTTCCCCAAGGACGAAAATCAACTCTAAACGCTATCCTGAGGTAGGGTCAGTTAATGGTAGTGTCCTGTTATTCCAGCTATTACCATAATGGCAACATTAGTTCCAGGGCCACGCTTCCCTGCTCCTGGGGAACCATTGTTTGGGCGCACCAAGGCTTTTTCAATGGGTCCTAGGCTAACTATGCCAGTTTGTCTCTCCGGAGAGAGAATGAGAGCCTTTTGAAATCATACTAGTCTAATTTAAATTTCACCTATGACATACCCAAATCTGTAGCTCAGGACCTGAAGCAAATATATGCATATTCTTGATAACATTTGTAAGGAAACACTTTTACGTTTGTGGAAATGTGAAATTAATCTTGGAGAATATAACTCATTAGATCTGGTAAAAGACAAAAAATTGTACCATCATCTTTGAAATGCAAGAGAAAGGCCATAATGTACTATTCCAGGTTAGGCGCAATTTAGATTTTGGCCACTAGATGGCAGTGTACATATTTTTCTGTTTATGAACCCTTGCATTTCTGTTCACCGATCCTGTGGGAGTGGAAGGCCCCAGTGCACAACTGAGCATGAGGACAAGAGGCCAGCATCCAGGAGTCGCCTCTTCACTCTTGACATTGAGACTGGTGTTTTGTGGGTACTATTTAATGAACCTGCCAGTTGAGTACTTGTGAGGCGTCTGTTTCTCAAACTAGACACTGTAATGTACTTGTCCTCTTGCTCTCCCACTCCTCTTTCTATTCTGGTTAGAGCCAGTTTGCACTGTTCTGTGAAGGGAGTAGTACACAGCATTGTACCAGGTCTTCAGTTTCTTGGCAATCTCTCGCGTGGAATAGCCTTCATTTCTCAGAACTGACGAATAGACTGACGAATAGACTGACGAGTTTCAGAAGAACGTTTTTTGTTTCTGTCCATTTTGAACCTGTAATCGAACCCACAAATGCTGATGCTCCATGTACTCAACTAGTCTAAAAAGGGCCGGTTTTACAGTTTTCAGCTGTGCTAACATAATTGCAAAAGGATTTTCCAATGATCAATTAGCCTTTTAAAATTATAAACTTGGATTAGCTAACACAACGTGACATTAGAGTGATGGTTGCTGAGAATTGGCCTCTGTACGCCTATGTAGATATTCCATAAAAAATCTGCCATTTCCAGCTACAATAGACATTTACAACATGAACAATGTCTCTACTGTATTTCTGATCAATTTGATGTTATTTTAATGTACAAAAATATTGCTTTTCTTTCCAAAACAATGAAATTTAATACATGCAACCTATAAAATTCACTTCTGAAAATATTACATTTGAGTGACAATTCACCATAATTTACATCATGAATATAAATCAACTATTACAATTGAATCATAATGAAAACAGAATGAGGCTTCAGCTTCATCAGGCTCGGCTGTTAAAGATGTTACTGTCCAGATGCAAAGTGAGTGGACAAAGACTGTTGTGTCCCTGGTTGTCGAGGTCAACCAGAGGACACAGACGGACAGACAGACAGACAGACAGACAGACAGACAGACAGACAGACAGACAGGTCAAAAGAGAGATGGATAGACAGACGGACAGAGACAGCAGGCGTGAACTCACCTTGCCACAGTACCCTCAACAGGTGACTGAAACGTCCTCCTGACATGATCCCGCTCACACATACACACTCTCACACACACTTAGAAAAAAATCTCAAAGTCCACTGTGGTCCAGAACAAGCAGCCACTTCAATATGTGCTGGTCATTTAGGACATCACCATGCCAATGATTGAGAGGGGAAAGTCCAATAATCCAATTTGAACAGGGGTCCTTTACAGATCAGATGGTGAGGGTTGGTTTCCTCTTCTAGTTCAGCTTGTGTCTCCCATGGTATGAAATTCAGTCCACTCAGTCAGAATCATCTGCTTGATACAACCTTCTCACACTACTAAACTCAGCGTGCAAGGGTAGAAAAGAGGGTTCTTCTCTTTCGCGCTCTCTCTCTCTCTCTCCCTCCCTCGGATGTCTAACTTGCTCCTGGGCTGCACTCTGTTTGCGTGCTGTGTGTGGCTGTGTGTGGCTGTGTGTGTGGCTGTGTGTGTGGCTGTGTGTGCTCCCGTCTGACTGTTGATTTGAGCAGAGAAGAGGGAGGGAGGCAGGGAGAGAGAGAGAGAGAGAGAGAGAGAGAGAGAGAGAGAGAGAGAGAGAGAGAGAGAGAGAGAGAGAAGGAGGGGACTTCTCCAACTGAAGCCTCAGGGGAGTTTTCAGAGTAAGGTGCAAAAGGGCAGAGCAAAGCAAAAGCTACACGGCTACAGTACAACAAGTGAGAAACACTCAAAGGCCCAACACATCTATGAGGTGGAAGTGTCTTCATGCCTGAGAGAATTCCTCTGTTTGAAGAGGTTTTTTTTGTTGCCATTTCCCTTAAATAATTTTGCCTCTAATTTGTGGTAGCTACATAGCAACACTATACACACCCCCCAAATCACACCTTACTGCTGAGACATATGCACACGGACACACACACGGACACACAGGGACACACAGGGACACACAGACACAGACCCTCCACGCTGTTTAATACTCTTACGTGTGGTCAAGCAGCGAAGTTGACATTGCTGACCACTGCGGAGGCAAAGTGGGGGTTTCAAAGGGGGCTGCCAGGGTGTTGTTGGCAAGGGTTCTGGGATCAGGAGGCAGACTGGGGTAGGTAGATATGTAATAGATGTGGACAGATCCCAGATCAGCCAGTTGGTTCCCTGAGGACGTGCGCACACACTAATGAACAAACATATGCATACACAAGCACACACAAATAAATAAACACTATTGAACATATCATACATACTGTGTCCATTTTCTCCCTCCCTCCCTCCCTCCCTCCCTCCCTCCCTCCCTCCCTCCCTCCCTCCCTCCCTCCCTCCCTCCCTCCCTCCCTCCCTCCCTCCCTCCCTCCCTCCCTCCCTCCCTCCCTCATTTATGTACTAGCTGTGTCCACTTTATTAAGATACTGTATCAAATCAGATCCTTCAAAAAGCCTAGACGTGTCTCCAAGCCCCAACATGTGCTTACAGCGCCCCCATAGGGCTCAGTCTGTCTCTCCACCCATCAGCACGCTAGGAGGGTCCTCTATCTCCCCTCTCATCTCTCATCTCTCCTCCTGGCTGCATCTTTAAGCCCACTCTGCTTCCAGTCCGATAGCCCCAATCGTCCAGCTGTCTCTTCTTTGTGCTATCTCTCTTCATCTGAGCTTTCCGCTCAGCCTTAATCTCCTGAAATGTTTGTGGCTGAAAATGGAGGCCTACCTGTTCATGTTGTTTGAGATATTGTTGAAAAAATCTGACTTTGCTTGTATATGTAGCCAATTCCCTTATGCAGAGTCATATGTTTAAATGTTAAATTATAGGAAATGTGTACCTTGAGCTGTATTGTTCATTTGTTTGTTGCACCGATCAACTGAACATGTCAGCTAGTTAGCAAGTAGGCTACCTACCCAGGCTGGCACAGTACAGGTATTAGACAGTAGTACCTAAAGTTAGCTGTGAAATGGAATGTAATTACCTCACTTGTAATTATTATCAGATATCATTTGAAAGGAGGATCTTCCCAGGCAAGATTTAATCAACGATTTTAGAGGAGGTATTGAGGTGTATTTTTTCTAGCTAGCTAACCTAGCTGCAAATTAAACCCAGCTAACTACCAAGCTTGATAGTTATTACCTGTCCCAACATCATTTTGCAGATATTTATAATGGTGTTGTTTCAAAATGTTGCTAGCTAATGAGAATATCCATATGCAAGCTTGACCACCTGCCTGCTCAACTTATGAGTGCGTTGGCATGACAACTGCAAGGATTTGGCATGATAGCACAAACAGACTGGTACACAGGCTAGCATCGGACTGAATGGACTGTGCATTGCTTGGTAGCCTATATTGCTTGCTAAATCCCTATCAGGATTATAATAGTATATTTGACATAATGTGGTGGTCAAGGTCGGCATCTGCTTGTTTTATGTGGTTATGGTGTGGTCATTGTGTTGAACAGAACATTCATAATTCAACATTCTGATAATCGATTACACAGTCATAACCAACTCAGCGTCCTGGCACTGAGTGCATGGCTACTGATGCGTGGAGAGTTATTGTTAAAGACATTAGAGGATACTCTCCGTTGCATATTAAAGTCTGTATTTTGTTAGGCGATACCACGACATCATATACCTACACACATACATTTCTCTATACTAAACAGTGATATGTCGATCATAAAAAACGGGCAACACAATTAAATGCCCAGCTGAAGTGTTGGTTCTGCCACCGTGTCTGTATAACTCATAGAAATACAATGATTGTATTTCTATTGTTGTAACCTTCTATGATGTACTAAGCTGAAAGAGATGGGTCTCTCATGGGACAGGACAGTGGTGGCTGAGCTGGATGAGATGGGTCTCTCATGGGACAGGACAGTGGTGGCTGAGCTGGAAGAGATGGGTCTCTCATGGGACAGGACAGTGGTGGCTGAGCTGGAAGAGATGGGTCTCTCATGGGACAGGACAGTGGTGGCTGAGCTGGATGAGATGAGTCTCTCATGGGACAGGACAGTGGTGGCTGAGCTGGAAGAGATGGGTCTCTCATGGGACAGGACAGTGGTGGCTGAGCTGGAAGAGATGGGTCTCTCATGGGACAGGACAGTGGTGGCTGAGCTGGAAGAGATGAGTCTCTGTTTGGGACAGGACAGTGGTGGCTGAGCTGGATGAGATGAGTCTCTCATGGGACAGGACAGTGGTGGCTGAGCTGGAAGAGATGGGTCTCTCATGGGACAGGACAGTGGTGGCTGAGCTGGATGAGATGAGTCTCTCATGGGACAGGACAGTGGTGGCTGAGCTGGAAGAGATGGGTCTCTCATGGGACAGGACAGTGGTGGCTGAGCTGGAAGAGATGGGTCTCTCATGGGACAGGACAGTGGTGGCTGAGCTGGATGAGATGAGTCTCTCATGGGACAGGACAGTGGTGGCTGAGCTGGAAGAGATGGGTCTCTCATGGGACAGGACAGTGGTGGCTGAGCTGGAAGAGATGAGTCTCTGTTTGGGACAGGACAGTGGTGGCTGAGCTGGAAGAGATGGGTCTCTCATGGGACAGGACAGTGGTGGCTGAGCTGGAAGAGATGGGTCTCTCATGGGACAGGACAGTGGTGGCTGAGCTGGATGAGATGAGTCTCTCATGGGACAGGACAGTGGTGGCTGAGCTGGAAGAGATGGGTCTCTCATGGGACAGGACAGTGGTGGCTGAGCTGGATGAGATTAGTCTCTCATGGGACAGGACAGAGGTGGCTGAGCTGGAAGACATGGGTCTCTCATGGGACAGGACAGTGGTGGCTGAGCTGGAAGAGATGGGTCTCTCATGGGACAGGACAGAGGTGGCTGAGCTGGAAGAGATGGGTCTCTCATGGGACAGGACAGTGGTGGCTGAGCTGCAAGAGATGGGTCTCTCATGGGACAGGACAGAGGTGGCTGAGCTGGAAGAGTTGGGTCTCTCATGGGACAGGACAGAGGTGGCTGAGCTGGAAGAGATGGGTCTCTCATGGGACAGGACAGAGGTGGCTGAGCTGGAAGAGATGGGTCTCTCATGGGACAGGACAGTGGTGGCTGAGCTGGAAGAGATGGGTCTCTCATGGGACAGGACAGTGGTGGCTGAGCTGGAAGAGATGGGTCTCTCATGGGACAGGACAGTGGTGGCTGAGCTGGAAGAGATGGTTCTCTCATGGGACAGGACAGTGGTGGCTGAGCTGGAAGAGATGGTTCTCTCATGGGACAGGACAGTGGTGGCTGAGCTGGAAGAGATGGGTCTCTCATGGAACAGGACAGTGGTGGCTGAGCTGGAAGAGATGAGTCTCTCATGGGAAAGTGCACAAGCTGAGGCCAGAGATGGATTCTAGTGGTAGAAGATTGTTGCGGTCTTATGTTCCACACACACTGAGGAGGACAAGGGGGACTAAGTATGATGTTTGATATGAAGCTGAATTCTATCTAGTCATAATGATTTAGTCCTAAAACACATGTTTCCTAATGGGGCAGATTGAGTCCCTATGCCCTGTTTTCCCACCACTCCATTCCAGGCTCTAGACAAACATTGCGTTGTTTGTGGCCCCATTCCATACGTATACACCAATGCCAAACTAGCCCCCTGCACACCAATTGGCATTCCAGAGGTTGGCATGTGCGCCAGCTGCAGATTCACACCGTACTTTAGGAGGGGGGGGCTGAGCGGGTCCATTTCACACATTCCCTTGGTCATTGACTGTCACACTTTGACACACACACAGACACATGAGCGAACACCGTCTCTGGAGGTGATACTTAGATACACTGCTACAGATGTAGGATCTTAATTTGAGCCAGTTTGCTACAGCAGGAAAATAATCCTGTTGCAACAGGAAATGTGAATTATGTGGATTATAATTAAAATATATTTTTGTGTTTTTGATGCATTTTTCGTCAGGGAAAATCAAGTCTGAAATTTCTAACTTGAAAACTTTCAATACACTACAGGTATTACAATACCTGCAGGAAAGTTATCCTGCAACGGGGTGATCAAATTAAAATCCTCCATCTGGAACTGGATTCCACAGGACCTCCATCTGTCCCCAATCTTACAACACACACACACACACATGCATGGACACACACATTCTGACTGCCAACACTTAAATTGGCTTAGGGAAATTTGGCAAGCGAAGCTGTGATATCGCTGTGATGAAGAATAAGCCAGAGAAAAGTGTGAAATAGGTTCTTCAAGTGTGTTCCAGAGAGAGTGTCAGTCTGAAAATAGTGATAGATAGTCAAGAGTTGAGATGAGCAACAGCTGATAGACAGACATACACTACCGTTCAAAAATAATTAGCTTTTCTTTCAAAAACAAGCAAATGTCTAAGTGACCACAAACTTTTGAACGGTAGTGTATTTAAAAGATATTTATGTGACGTCACTCAAATAACACAACATTTTTTCTGCTCTGATATTTGTTAACTTCTAAGCTGACACATGGAATTGTTTTAAGATGTCATACCATGGATCATTTAGCTATTTGATTTAGAATTTTAGGATCCATGTAAGTCTAAAAAATATATATTTAAAAAATTTATAAAAAAATGTATGAACATTTGATAAAATATTGAATTTGGGCCTTTACTACTGTAGCCCATAGAAACACATTGTTTTGCCATTTATAAATGTGTTATTCTGACAGTCAACAAATAAATCATAAGGAATACGGTTTTGAAGTGTCTTTCCTATATCTAGGAGATCTAATAAAGCTCATAAAATATTTTAGTTTTTGGACAGATATTTACCTACTATTTTTTCCAAAAAACTACCTCCATACTTCCATATTTTTTTTACCGGTAGCGGTTACCTTCAGATTGGGGCGGCAGGGTAGCCTAGTGGTTAGAGCGTTGGACTAGTAACCGGAAGGTTGACAAGCTGACAAGGTACAAATCTGTCGTTCTTGCCCCTGAACAGGCAGTTAACCCACTGTTCCTAGGCCGTCATTGAAAATAACAATTTTGTTCTTAACTGACTTGCCTAGTTAAATAAAATTAAAAGATGAGTCCTGTGACACTTTTGGGTTGTAGAGCAAAACGGAGAACACTTTGGAAAGGAATCTTGCCTTTCCAAAGTGGCGTAATATTAGTTTGCAACACAAATGGTTCAGAATGTCTCATGGTCTGACACACACCGCTGTAGCTCTGCCACCTTCCACCGTGCGGATGTGGTGGATTGAGACGCAGCTCATGCTATATCTCTAGCTTAAACTGATGGATATTGACAGCCAGGAGTCTTCAGGCCAGGTAGTCCTGAGGCATGATCCTAGGGCTCAGGTCCTACGGGAGAGGGAGGAGAGAGAGAGAGAAAGACAGGAGAATTAGAGGGAACATACTTAAGATCACACAGGACACCAGACAAGCACAGCCAGATAAGCACAGCCCCCACACCACTAGAGGGATATCAACAGCACCAACTTACTACCCTGAGACAGGACTGAGTATAGCCACGAAGATCTCCCCCACCACACGAGCCTGAGGTAGAGCAAAACCGGACAGGAAGATCACGGCAGCGACTCAAAGTCGAGTATAGCTAAAAAAAAAAGCCTGGCACAACTTGATGCACCCCTCATAGGGACAGCTTGGGAGAGCACTAGTAAGCCAGTGACTTAGCCCCTTAATAAGACTCTTGGAAGATTACTCCAAATGAGGACTAAAATAGATCCTAAAAATAAAAATAAAAAATACAACAGGGAGCGCTATAGGAAAAAAGCCCTGCCCCAAGCTGTTTGCTTGGAAATTCTAGGAACAATAAGGAGGCCTGCATCTTGTGACCGTACCATACGTACGGCAGGACCAAATCGGAGTGATAGGCAGGAACAAGTCAATGTAATGCTTTGTAGGTTAGCAGTAAAACATTGAAATCAGCCCTAACCTTAACAGGAGACTAGCACAGGAAAATGGATCACATTGTTTTGGTTCTAGTCAAGATTCTAGCAGCCGTATTTCTTTATTGAACTTTTATGTAAACAATGAGACACATTGAGTCCTAGGTCTCATTCACAAGTGGGAGCAACAGTCACATTAGCACACAGACAATTATATACAAAATACACAAAATATACACAAAATATATACAATATACACATTAGCCATTACAATCAAATAAAACAAACACATTCATCACTATTAAATCCTTAACCAATTTCCTAAATTGACCCAGGGAAACCATATCATCCAAACAAAGTGCCAACTGGAGACTATTGCACACGTGAGGTGCCTGATATGATAGGCCAAGGGAGACATCAAGGGAGACATCATCGTTAACCAACCCTGTGACCTTGCATTATAACTTGAAATTCTAAATTTCAACAAAGATATTGTATTTTGGAAGCTTGTGGAGTAGGGCTTTATGAACAAAAATAGAATAATGAAGTCTTCAAAGAGGTCCAGTCAACTTCTTTTGGTAAAGGATGCAGTGATGAGTATTAAAACTGTCAGATGTAGTAAAACGAAAGGAGCTATTATAAACCAAATCAAAGGATTATAGAGTAGAGTCAGTTGCACTTCGGTAGATGGTATCACAATAGTCAAGGACAAATAGAAAAGCTGATTCTACAATTGCTTCCTGCTACCCAGATTAAAAACAAGCTTTATTTCTATGTAAAGAAACCCACTTTACATTTAAGCTTCTTAACAAGCTCATTTGTATGATTTTTAAAAGATAGATAATTGTTCATCTAAATGTAACGGATGTGAAACGGCTATCTAGTTAGCGAAGGTGCGCGCTAAATAGCGTTTCAATCGGTGACGTCACTTGCTCTGAGACCTTGAAGTAGTGGTTCCCCTTGCTCTGCAAGGGCCGCGGCTTTTGTGGAGTGATGGGTAACGATGCTTCGTGGGTGACTGTTGTTGATGTGTGAAGAGGGTCCCTGGTTCGAGCCCGGGTATGGGCGAGGGTGACTGTTGTTGATGTGTGAAGAGGGTTCCTGGTTCGAGCTCGGGTATGGGCGTGGGTGACTGTTGTTGATGTGTGCAGAGGGTCCCTGGTTCGAGCCCGTGTATGGGCGTGGGTGACTGTTGTTGATGTGTGAAGAGGGTCCCTGGTTCGAGCCCGGGTATGGGCGAGGTTGACTGTTGTTGATGTGTGAAGAGAGTCCCTGGTTCGAGCCCGGGTATGGGCGAGGGTGACTGTTGTTGATGTGTGAAGAGAGTCCCTGGTTCGAGCCCGGGTATGGGCGAGGGTGACTGTTGTTGATGTGTGCAGAGGGTCCCTGGTTCGAGCCCGGGTATGGGCGAGGGTGACTGTTGTTGATGTGTGCAGAGGGTCCCTGGTTCGAGCCCGGGTATGGGAGAGGGTGACTGTTGTTGATGTGTGAAGAGGGTCCCTGGTTCGAGCCCGGGTATGGGCGAGGGTGACTGTTGTTGATGTGTGAAGAGGGTCCCTGGTTCGAGCCCGGGTATGGTCGAGGGTGACTGTTGTTGAGGGGTGAAGAGGGTCCCTGGTTCGAGCCAGGGTATGGGCGAGGGTGACTGTTGTTGATGTGTGTAGAGGATCCCTGGTTCGAGCCCGGGTATGGGCGAGGGTGACTGTTGTTGATGTGTGAAGAGCCTGGTTTGAGCCCGGGTATGGGCGAGGGTGACTGTTGTTGATGTGTGAAGAGGGTCCCTGGTTCGAGCCAGGGTATGGGCGAGGGTGACTGTTGTTGATGTGTGAAGAGGGTCCCTGGTTCGAGCCAGGGTATGGGCGAGGGTGACTGTTGTTGATGTGTGAAGAGGGTCCCTGGTTCGAGCCAGGGTATGGGCGAGGGTGACTGTTGTTGATGTGTGAAGTGGGTCCCTGGTTCGAGCCCGGGTATGGGCGAGGGTGACTGTTGTTGAGGTGTGAAGAGTGAATGGTGAATGGTGTCGTCTGCGTAGAGGTGGATCAGGGACTCACCAGCAGCAAGAGCGACCTCATTGATGTATACAGAGAAGAGAGTCGGTCCAAGAATTGAACCCTGTGGCACCCCCATAGACACTGCCAGAGGTCCGGACAGCAGACCCTCCGATTTGACACACTGAACTCTATCAGAGAAGTAGTTGGTGAACCAGGTGAGGCAATCATTTGAGAAACCAAGGCTGTCGAGTCTGCCGATGAGGATGTGGTGGTTGACAGAGTCGAAAGCCTTGGCCAGATCAATGAATACGGCTGCACAGTAATGTTTCTTATCGATGGCGGTTAAGATATCGTTTAGGACCTTGAGCGTGGCTGAGGTGCACCCATGACCAGCTCTGAAACCAGATTGCATAGCAGAGAAGGTATGGTGAGATTCGAAATGGTCGGTAATCTGTTTGTTGACTTGGCTTTCGAAGACCTTAGAAAGGCATGGTAGGATAGATATAGGGCTGTAGCAGTTTGGGTCAAGAGTGTCCCCCCCTTTGAAGAGGGGGATGACCGCAGCTGCTTTCCAATCTTTGGGAATCTCAGACGACACGAAAGAGAGGTTGAACAGGCTAGTAATAGGGGTGGCAACAATTTCGGCAGATAATTTTTAGAAAGAAAGGGTCCAGATTGTCTAGCCCGGGTGATTTGTAGGGGTCTAGATTTTTCAGCTCTTTCAGAACATCAGCTGAATGGATTTGGGAGAAGGAGAAATGGGGAAGGCTTGGGCGAGTTGCTGTTGGGGGTGCAGTGCTGTTGACCGGGGTAGGAGTAGCCATATGGAAAGCATGGCCAGCCGTAGAAAAATGCTTATTGAAATTCTCAATTATGGTGGATTTATCAGTGGTGACAGTGTTTCCTATCTTCAGTGCAGTGGGCAGCTGGGAGGAGGTGTTCTTATTCTCCATGGACTTTACAGTGTCCCAGAACTTTTTTGAGTTAGTGTTCAGGAAGCAAATTTCTGCTTGAAAAAGCTAGCCTTGGCTTTTCTAACTGCCTGTGTATAACGGTTTCTAGCTTCCCTGAACAGCTGCATATCACGGGGGCTGTTCGATGCTAATGCAGAACGCCATAGGATGTTTTTGTGTTGGTTAAGGGCAGTCAGGTCTGGGGAGAACCAAGGGCTATATCTGTTCCTGGTTCTAACTTTCTTGAATGGGGCATGTTTATTTAAGATGGTTAGGAAGGCATTTAAAAAAAATATCCAGGCATCCTCTACTGACGGGATGAGATCAATATCCTTCCAGGATACCCCGGCCAGGTCGATTAGAAAGGTCTGCTCGCTGAAGTGTTTCAGGGAGCGTTTTACAGTGATGAGTGGAGGTCGTTTGACCGCTGACCCATTACGGATGCAGGCAATGAGGCAGTGATCGCTGAGATCTTGGTTGAAGACAGCAGAGGTGTATTTAGAGGGGAAGTTGGTTAGGATGATATCTATGAGGGTGCCCGTGTTTAAGGCTTTGGGGGGGTACCTGGTAGGTTCATTGATAATTTGAGTGAGATTGAGGGCATCAAGTTTAGATTGTAGGATGGCTGGGGTGTTAAGTATGTTCCAGTTTAGGTCGCCTAGCAGCACGAGCTCTGAAGATAGATGGGGGGCAATCAGTTCACATATGGTGTCCAGAGCACAGCTGGGGGCAGAGGGTGGTCTATAGCAGGAGGCAACGGTGAGAGACTTGTTTTTAGAGAGGTGGATTTTTAAAAGTAGAAGTTCAAATTGTTTGGGTACAGACCTAGATATTAGGACAGAACTCTGCAGGCTATCTTTGCAGTAGATTGCAACACCGCCCCCTTTGGCAGTTCTGTCTTGTCTGAAAATTTTGTAATTTGGAATTAAAATTTCAGAATATTTGGTGGTCTTCCTAAACCAGGATTCAGACACAGCTAGAACATCCGGGTTGGCAGAGTGTGCTAAAGCAGTGAATAGAACAAACTTAGGGAGGAGGCTTCTAATGTTACCATGCATGAAACCAAGGCTATTACGGTTACAGAAGTCATCAAAAGAGAGCGCCTGGGGAATAGGAGTGGAGCTAGGCACTGCAGGGCCTGGATTCACCTCTACATCGCCAGAGGAACATAGGAGGAGAAGAATAAGGGTACGGCTAAAAGCAATAAGAATTGGTCGTCTAGAATGTCTGGAACAGAGAGTAAAAGGAGGTTTCTGGGGGCGATAAAATAGCATCAAGGTATAATGTACAGACAAAGGTATGGTAGGATGTGAATACAGTGGAGGTAAACCTAGGTATTGAGTGATGAAGAGAGAGATATTGTCTCTAGAAACACCATTGAAACCAGGAGATGTCATTGCATGACCGCTGGCTACGTCCCTCCCGTCTTCAAGAGAGCGAGAGTTGCACCCCTTCTGAAAAAACCTACACTCGATCCCTCCGATGTCAACAACTACAGACCAGTATCCCTTCTCTCTTTTCTCTCCAAAACTCTTGAGCGTGCCGTCCTTGGCCAGCTCTACCGCTATCTCTCTCAGAACGACCTTCTTGATCCAAATCAGTCAGGTTTCAAGACTAGTCATTCAACTGAGACTGCTCTTCTCTGTATCACGGAGGCGCTCCGCACTGCTAAAGCTAACTCTCTCTCCTCTGCTCTCATCCTTCTAGACCTATCGGCTGCCTTCGATACTGTGAACCATCAGATCCTCCTCTCCACCCTCTCCGAGTTGGGCATCTCCGGCGCGGCCCACGCTTGATTGCGTCCTACCTGACAGGTCGCTCCTACCAGGTGGCGTGGCGAGAATCTGTCTCCTCACCACGCGCTCTCACCACTGGTGTCCCCCAGGGCTCTGTTCTAGGCCCTCTCTTATTCTCGCTATACACCAAGTCACTTGGCTCTGTCATAACCTCACATGGTCTCTCCTATCATTGCTATGCAGATGACACACAATTAATCTTCTCCTTTCCCCCTTCTGATGACCAGGTGGCGAATCGCATCTCTGCATGTCTGGCAGACATATCAGTGTGGATGACGGATCACCACCTCAAGCTGAACCTCAGCAAGACGGAGCTCCTCTTCCTCCCGGGGAAGGACTGCCCGTTCCATGATCTCGCCATCACGGTTGACAACTCCATTGTGTCCTCCTCCCAGAGCGCTAAGAACCTTGGCGTGATCCTGGACAACACCCTGACGTTCTCAACTAACATCAAGGCGGTGTCCCGTTCCTGTAGGTTCATGCTCTACAACATCCGCAGAGTACGACCCTGCCTCACACAGGAAGCGGCGCAGGTCCTAATCCAGGCACTTGTCATCTCCCCGTCTTGATTACTGCAACTCGCTGTTGGCTGGGCTCCCTGCCTGTGCCATTAAACCCCTACAACTCATCCAGAACGCCGCAGCCCGTCTGGTGTTCAACCTTCCCAAGTTCTCTCACGTCACCCCGCTCCTCCGCTCTCTCCACTGGCTTCCAGTTGAAGCTCGCATCCGCTACAAGACCATGGTGCTTGCCTACAGAGCTGTGAGGGGAACGGCACCTCAGTACCTCCAGGCTCTGATCAGGCCCTACACCCAAACAAGGGCACTGCGTTCATCCACCTCTGGCCTGCTCGCCTCCCTACCACTGAGGAAGTACAGTTCCCGCTCAGCCCAGTCAAAACTGTTCGCTGCTCTGGCCCCCCAATGGTGGAACAAACTCCCTCACGACGCCAGGACAGCGGAGTCAATCACCACCTTCCGGAGACACCTGAAACCCCACCTCTTCATGGAATACCTAGGATAGGGTAAGTAAGGGTAAGTAGATAACGTCGGCAGTCCAGTTGTGAAGGCCCGGTGGGGCTCCGCGTAGGCAGTAAAACGGGTCCGGATAGGTGACTGCAGCCCAGGAGTGATCGACGGAGCTCAGGAGTGATTGACGGAGCTGGCTAGCTCCGGAGTAATTGATGTTTGCTCCGGAATCGACGAGAGCAGATAGACACACGGATAGCAGCTAGCTAGCTGTGAGATCCGGGAATGAATGTCCAGAGAGCAGTTGAAATCCAAGGACATGGAGAGAAAAATTGGTCCGGTATGTTCCGTTCCGAGCTGCGCCGTACAAAAACTGGCGATAGATTTTCGAGCTAAAGGATAGATGATGACCACAAACCATGGTTAGCTGAATACTAACGATTTGCCAGTAAAGAAGCTAACTAGCTTCTGAACTAGCTTCTGATTAGCCTCTAGCTAGCTCCTGGCTAGCTTCTGGTTCGTTTCTGGCTAGCTTCTTGGAGTTTCTGGCTAGCTTCTGGCTAGCTTCTTGGAGGATTGCAGATTTGAGGTAAATAATACTTATTTATAAATATAAATTGGTGAGGCGGGTTGCAGGAGAGTGTTTTGAAGATGAGTTGATGGAAAATAAAAATAAAATGTATGTGAAACATACAGGTACACAGATTTCAAATTAATATGAGTTACTGAGGCAACAATGAGGGTCACTGCACACTTTAGCAGACCAGGTTCCAAATGATATGTCCCTTTAGATTTCTTAATGTATTAACTTCCTTAACAGAGAATTGCCTGAAAGAAAACATTTTCAGTATCATTCAACAAATTACAGTTGAAATCATAAGTTTGCATACACCTTAGCCAAATACATTTAAACTCAGTTTTTGACAATTTAATCCTAGTAAATATTTCCTGTTTTAGGTCAGTTAGGGTCAACACTTTATTTTAAGAATGTGAAATGTCAGAAAAATAGTATAGAGAATGACTTATTTGAGGTCTTTTCCCATGATGTCAAGCAACGAGGCACTGAGTTTGATGGTAGGCTTTGAAATTACATCCACTGATACAACTCCAATTGACTCAAATGATGTCAATTAGCTTGTCAGAAGCTTCTAAAGCCATGACATCATTTTCTGGAATTTGATGTTTAAAAATGTAAAGCTGTTTAAAGGCACAGTCAACTTAGTGTATGTAAACTTCATACCCACTGGAATTGTGATACAGTGAATTATAAGTGAAATAATCTGTCTGTAAACAATTGTTGGAAAAATTACTTGTGTCATGCACATAGTAGATGTCCTAACTGACTTGCCAAAACTATAGTTTGTTAACAATAAATTTGTGGAGTGGTTGAAAAATGAGTTTTAATGACTCTAACCTAAGTGTATGTAAACTTCCGACTTCAACTGTACATCCATTAATATCCAGACCACACTTGAGTTGGATAGAAACGGAGTCAAACATATACACATTTATGCATTGATTATATACATTTTGATCAGTAATGGTGCCAGAAACTATATTAATTTGAAGGAGAAGAAGAGTTAAGAGATTTAACACTTTTTCAGAACTTGTCCGAATTCCCTGCACAATCAGATTTAGCTTTTCTTACTAGATTTACACATAGATTTCTCAATATCCTAAATGATTGCCAATCTGGGCTTGAGTCTGTAAATCTAGCTTTGGCCCAGACAGCATCTCTATTGTGAATAGCTTTGTCTAGCTCTGGTGTGAACTAAGGGTTAGACCTAATTTTAACTCTCATGGTTTTTAAGGGATTATACTTATCGACAATAACATTGAAGACATTTGAGAAATGTTTTAGAGCCAGCTCTGGATCACGCATAGAAAGCTCTACCTCGCCCTCTATTTGGCAAATCTGACCGATATTCTATCCTCCTCATTCCTGCTTACAAGTGAAACCTAAAGCAGGAAGCACTAGTTACTCAGTACAAAAAAGTGGTCAGATGAAGCAGATGCTAATCTACAGGACTGTTTTGCGAGCACAGACTGAAATATGTTCTGGGATTTTTCCGATAGCATTGAGGAGTACACCACATTAGTCACTGGCTTCATCAATAAGTGCATGGATGAAGTTGTCCCCACAGTGACTGTACGTGCATACCCCAACCAGAAGCCATGGATTACAGGCAACATCTGCACTGAGTCAAGAGGACTCTAACCCAGAAGCTTATAAGAAATCCCGCTACACCCTCCAATAAACCATCAAACAGGCAAAGCATCAATACAGGTCTAAGATCGAATCGTACTACACCGGCTTCAACGCTCGTCGGATGTGGCAGGACTTGCAAACAATTACAGACTATAAAAGGGAAGCACAGCCGTGAACTACCCAGTTACACGAGCCTACCAGACGAGCTAAATGCCTTCTATGCTTGTTTTGAGGCAAGTAACACTGAAACATGCATGAGAGCATCAGCTGTTCTGGATGACTGTGTGATCACGCTCTCCGTAGCCAGTGTGAGTAAGACCTTTAAACAGGTCAAGATTCACAAGACTGCAGGGCCAGACGGATTACCAGGATGTGTACTCCGAGCATGCGCTGACCAACTGGCAAGTGTCTTCACTGACACGTTCAACAACTCCCTGTCTGAGTCTGTAATACCATTGTGGACTACAGGAAAAGGAGGTCCGAGCACGCCCCCATTCTCATCAACGGGGCTGTAGTGGAGCAGGTTGAGAGCTTCAAGTTCCTTGGTGTCCACATCACCAACAAACTAACATGGTCCAAGCACACCAAGACAGTCGTGAAGAGGGCACGACAAAACCTATTCCCCCTCAGGAGACTGAAGGGTCCTCAGATCTTGGTTGCATCACTGTCTGGTATGGCAACTGCTTGGCCTCCGACTGCAAGGCACTACAGAGGGTAGTGTGAACGGTCCAGTACATCACTGGGGCCAAGCTTCCTGCCATCCAGGACCTCTATACCAGACGGTGTCAGAGGAAGGCCCTAAAAATGTTCAAAGACTCCAGCCACCCTAGTCATAGACTTTTCTCTCTGCTACCACACGGGAAGCGATACCGGAGCACTAAGTCTAGGCCCAAAAGGCTTCTCAACAGCTTCTACCCCCAAGCCATAAGACTCCTGAACAGCTAATCAAAAGGCTAACGAGACTATTTTCATTGCCCCACACACCCTCTTTTACGCTGCTGCTATTCTCTGTTTATTATCTATGCATAGTCACTTTAACTCTACCTACATGTACATATTACCTCAATTACTTCGACTAACCGGTGCCCCCGCACATTGACTCTGTACCGGTACCCCCTGTGTATAGCCTCGCTATTGTTATTTTACTGCTGCTCTTTAATTATTTGTTTATTTTTGGTTTATGATTTATTTAAAAAACATTTTTTTACTTATCTATTTTTTACTTAACACATATTTTTCTTAAAACTGCACTGTTGGTTAAGGACTTGTAAGTAAGAATTTCACGGTAAGGTTGTATTTGGCGCTTGTGACAAATACAATTTGATTTGATTTGATACAGTCAATGTCATTACAAACAGTTTCAAATTCCTCAAATAAGACAGGATTTGGATCTAGGTATTCACACATCCCTGATACATCCAATAGGACAGCTTATATCTAAGGAAAACACCCCACCCCACTTAAAACATATTTTTCTGGGGTATTTGTAAATATAAGGATGGTCAAGGTTGATTTTGTAGGGTCCTTCAGATTTCGACACATGGGCTCATTAATTATCTGGGTCAAATTTAATTTAACACAAAAATCCTTTACACAATCAGACTCATGGTTTCCCCAGGCAATGTAAAGTCCCCAATGATTAACACTTCAGAGGCTGAAAAGGAGGCTATGAAGTCAATCAGTTCTAATAGCAAACATTTGTTAGCCAATGGTGGACGGTGAACTCCCAGGATTGTTATTGTAGAGTTACTTCCTAATTGGAGACTTTTAAGGCCAAAAATTCGAATTGCTTTGGGATGGTGACAGACTAACATTGAAACAGAAAAGGGATATTTTACATAAATGGCTACACTGCCCCCTTTACCCTTCCAATCTGCCCTGAATACTCTGTAACCATCTATAGCAATCTCAGAATCCATTCTTTTCTCTGTTGCCCATGTCCCATGACAAGAAAAATACATCTGAGTTTGCTTGAAAGGGCCAGATCTTAATGCGATCCATTTTAGACAATAGGCTACGTATGTTTAAGTGCATCATTTTCAAACCTTTACTGTCTTTGTATTCCAGTAGTGTATCAACACGAGCCAGATTATATTACATATTGGATTTGTGGTTTAGGTGCTAACAGAAGACTTCAAGGAATTGGGCACAAGATTGCTATACTGTATACAACACATCAGTGCTTGTGAGCACATGCAGTACAATAGATAAATGCAGGCCTGTTGATAGTATTGGAGGGGCTAATAACAGTGGTCTCCCTATTGTAGCTAACATAACTATTTGTGGAATTTAGGTCAGCAATCAAAAGATAACTGTTGTCAAAACTATTGACAAAATCAGTAGGTTCAATATTGGAATTAACAGAGCCATTGCAGGGAGGTAAATTAACAGGCACAGGATAACTCTTTTCAACACACTTATCAGTATTGAAAACAGAACCTGAAAAGTACCACTCGGAGTAAATGTCACTGATTACCTTAGCATATCTTGGTGCTGACAGTCACTTTTTCAGGGCTGCCTTATAATGCTATGAAGGATCCAGGAACCCAAATTATTTGGGTGGATTCCTCCTTATAAAATGTGTTTTATTTCCAAAATGTATCAAGATTGTCAACAAAAGTTACACACATTGAGCTGCAATATTCACGTAGCCAGTTGTGAAGAGAAAGAATCCTGCTAAAGCATTCAATGCCACAATTCAGAGAGGGCACAGGGCCAGATATGATGGGTCTTTTATTAGTGAAATCAATCAGCTCTTTAAAATCCTGTTTCAACTGTTCCTAGCTGCCCTTCGTAATGTTATTAAAGCCCACAAAGACTACAATAGAATCAATTTCCGTGTCCTTATGTAGAACATTCGGGAGCAGCTTAGTAATGACATTTACTTGAGCTCCAGGATAGGACATTGTTTTGCACGAGGAACAGTGACATTTCTTTCCATGGAGCTGTCCAAAATCACGGCTGGTGAGAAGGATAAGGAAATACCCAGACTCGCATGCTTCACAGGATTCTGAGAAACCTTTAAGGACGGGCAAGAGGCAGGATAACTTGAGCCCGTAGTTCCCGGCGTCTGGTGCAGGCCTCCGACAGATGGAGAAGCCCCGCTTGATCCAAAGCAGAGACGGAAGGTGGCCAACATCTAATTAGAAATCGTAAGTGAAAGAGTAGGCACAGGTACCCCAAGCAACGAAGGTGAAAGAAGATTAGGCTCCAGGGAGGCAAAACTATTAGTTGTTTGTATCCCCTCCGGGCCTCTCGTTGGGAGTGTAGCCTGCTTTGCGGGAGGCCACTGTCTTCGGCTTCCTTGGCTCATGACATGTGACCATCGTTGATTGGCATGCTCCTCTTAATGTGCACCTTTGACTCCACCATCAGATGGAGGAGGAGAGGATGGAGATACCTCCTCTGGCGAACAAACTCCAGGCAACACCTGCCAGTTGGACAACGACACAACAGCAAGGTGGAGATGCATCCAACAAGCCCGAACCCCGTCAAGCCACTGGAGTAGAAAAGGTCAACTTTCCACTCTGCGTTTTACCCAGTTTCTTACGTAGACTGATGACCTGCTTGATCAAGGAAGCCACTTCAATCCTATAATTCTCGGCAAGAAAACAATTGTCACATTGGAACTCTGAGTGATCCAGCTCGTCCCGAAAGGAAGTGTAGTAGATACAGCTCCTATAGTGCTGGAAACGTTCATTTACTTCTTCAGACGAAAAGGGCTCCATTGCAAAACTTGTTAGCATTAACTGAAGATCATTTAGTGCTTTGTACAGGTAGCTGGAGAGTAGAGCATTGCAGTAGTCTAATCTAGAAGTGACAAAAGTGTGGATGAGCTTTTCTGCATAATTTGTTAACAAAAAGTTAAAGATTTTTTGCAATGTTACGAAGATGGAAAAAAGCTGCCCTATATTTTTGATATATTAGTCAAAGAGAGATCAGGGTCCTTTGTTTCTTGGGACCCAGAACTCATCTCTGTTTTGGCCGAGTTTAAAAGTAAAACATTTGCCGCCATCCACTTCCTTGTCTCAAACACAGGCTTCCACTGTAGGCAATTTTGGAGATTCACCATGTTTCATCGAAATGTACAACTGTGTGTCGTCTGCATAGCAGTGAAAGTTGACATTAAAATATATAGTGAAAACAATAGTCGTCCCAAAACGGAACCTTGAGATGAGACAAAACTAGCCAGTTATAGAATATTGTGTGGACAGCTAAGCTGACTGAAGACCGGGCATTCAACTCGCAGTTGTTGACATCATTTCCACTGTAACATTTATTTACATGACGTGATGAAACTTCAACTTGCAAGCTACTTTCATATCAAGGTGTTGTAGAACCAATGTCTCAGGAAACACATTCCAGAGACTGGTTCTTGCTAGGTTGGAATAATTGGATTTGACATAGAAATATCATCTAGCTTGATAGGCTAGCCAGCTGCAGTATGCTAACTAGCTGCTGTCACGATGTCAGGCTTTAGCCTACACATAGAACTGAATTAGCTGATCTTCTTGAGATGGCGAGTCAGTCAACTTCAAAACTTCTCTCAATAGTAACGCTATTAGCTTATCTCGCTGTCACTACTCACGAATGCCCTTGTTTGTTGTGATTGAATGGCAAAGACACACACAAGAAACACTCACATACAACCACATCCCCAAATAAGGAAGTTCAGCCACCCTTAAAAGTTGAAAAGGGGCAAAATGTTGAAGTTTTCTTCCTGAGCAAGTCTTAACTACCTAATTCAACATCTAGATACGGAGTTTTTCAGTTGTAGGACCAGTATTTATGAAAATTGTGTTTACTTACAGCACCAGCTAACACTAAATACTGAATAAATGCTCCCTCCTTCTAGCTGATAAGGCAGTTGCTGTTCTGTTGTGATTTGTTCACCGAGTTCTGCAACTGACTGTTCTAGCTGCCTACAACGTTATCACGTTGGCAAAATGTTACAAAGTAGCGACACCAGTAGAGACTTGCCGATTTCTGCAAACAGTTCCATACATTTACTCTTAGTGAATACGAACCCTGGACATTGAACCCAATACAGAACAAACCTCTTAAAATGTTTGTCTCAAACCACATGGTTCATTTGTGCTGACTTTCTCCTGAATGCTGTGTTTGTCTGGGGTTGGGTAATAAAAGATGTTGTTAGGGGACGCAGGATGAGAGCTGATGTTCCAGAGACCCCACCAGAGCACGCACAGACAGACAGACAGACAGACAGACAGACAGACAGACAGACAGACAGACAGACAGACAGACAGACAGACAGACAGACAGACAGACAGACAAAACGGAGTATGAGTTGGGTATCAAGTCATTTGGGGCATGTCTCTGGTCTGTTGCTGGTATCTGCTCAGTCTGTGGATAATGGAGATAGCAAACCACATACCACAGTCTCTTAGTCTGATTTCTCTGTCTCCCCTCAAATAAAGTACTTTTCAATCATGTAATCTAACTAATGAGTGTCACCGATAAGTTGGTTTTCTAGAATGACAACAAACATAATTAATCATCAAACAATACTATTGTTAACTCTGGTTCTGAATTTTTTAAATTTTAAATTGACAGTCAATACAGTCAATAATACAGTAGAAAAACAAGTCTATATACAATGTCAGTAAATGAGGTGAGATAAAGGGAGGTAAAGGCAGAAAAGGCCATGCTGTCGAAGTAATTACAATATAGCAAGTAAAACACTGGAATGGTAGATTTGCAGTGGAAGAATGTGCAAAGTAGAGATAGAAATAATGGGGTGCAAAGGAACTAAATGAATAATTACAGTAGGGGAAGAGGTAGTTGTTTGGACCAGCAACCCTGTAAAAAGTACCCCTCAATCTCTGTCAAATATGGGTAAGAGAGGACCTCTGTAAATGTCCATCAACACTGATTCAAAATAAAAAAAAGTCAATAGCACACTCTTCATAAAATAAACATTTTCAGAAGATGGATAGTGGTGACTGTAGAGTAGACCATGTCTCTCCTTGGACTAGAGAAGATCCCCCTGCCTTAACTAAGACAGTGGCTGATTGGCAGTGGAGGACCACTTCTTTTAAAGAAGAATGAGGAACTGATATATCCAGGAAAGATGGTTACCAAAGAGCAACAGAGGCCCAAAGAGCAACAGAAGCTAAAGGAGCAACAGAAACCCAAGGAGCAACAGAAACCCAAGGAGCTAGAAAGAGAAGCCTGTGGTGCTAGAAAAAATGGATATTTTTATTTTACCTTTATTTAGCTAGGCAAGTTAAGAACAAATTCTTATTTTCAATGACTGCCTAGGAACAGAGGGTTAACTGCGTGTTCAGGGTCAGAATGACAGATTTGTACCTTGTCAGCTCTGGAGACCACACAGGGAGTTGAACCACACACTCCATGCTCCTGGCAGACGATGAACACTAAATTTCCACAGCCCGTTAGTTACCAATCCAGTCAGCTACCAATCCAGTCAGCTACCAATCCAGTAAGCTACCAATCCAGTAAGCTACCAATCCAGTAAACTACCAATCCAGTCAGCTCCCAATCCAGTAAACTACCAATCCAGTAAACTACCAATCCAGTAAGCTACCAATCCAGTAAGCTACCAATCCAGTTAGTTACCAATCCAGTTAGCTACCAATCCAGTTAGTTACCAATCCAGTTAGCTACCAATCCAGTTAGTTACCAATCCAGTTAGCTACCAATCCAGTTAGCTACCAATCCAGTTAGTTACCAATCCAGTAAGCTACCAATCCAGTCAGCTACCAATCCAGTCAGCTACCAATCCAGTTAGCTACCAATCCAATCAGCTACCAATCCAGTTAGCTACCAATCCAGTTAGCTCCCAATCCAGTCAGCTACCAATCCAGTTAGCTACCAATCCAGTCAGCTACCAATCCAGTCAGCTACCAATCCAGTCAGCTATCAATCCAGTCAGCTACCAGTCCAGTCAACTACCAATCCAGTTAGCTACCAATCCAGTCAGCTACCAATCCAGTCAGCTACGAAGTACGGATGAGAAGCAGCGGCCACGTATTACTGGGAGTTTGACAGAGCCTGTCAACTCCCGGGCGTCCGGTGAGCTTGTCCCAAACGTTACTATGTGTGGTGGAAGAGTGGAGGCCAACGTATATGTAAAGTGAAGGGAAGATTTGCTGTAGTTGTAGCGTTGCTGGTATAATTTCTGATGTGCATGGTTGTGTTTCTTTGACAGCACTGAGCAACTGGGTTTTAGATTTAGTTACCGATTTACCTGTTGTCTTTAATTACTATTTGGCACCCTTATTGATTTGGTTTAGTCCTTGGGGATGACCCAGAGGGCGAGGCGCAGGGCGAGTCGGACGAAGACGGTGGAATTCCTGCAGCATTAAAGTGTCCAACACATCCTCGCCTGGAAGCAGCACCTTTCCTCCAGACCGCACCCCACTCCACGAGATACTGAAGGCCTGATGCCTCAAATCCAGTATGGAGCGAATGGACTAAGCCGGGGCCCCCTCGATGTCCAGAGGGGGCGGAGGGGGCGGAGGAACCTCCCGCACCTCAGCCTCCTGGAGTGGGCCAGCCTCCACCGGCCCGAGGAGAGACACATGGCACGAGAGGTTAATACGGTAATCTGGGGGAAATTGTAACCTATAACAAACCTAGTTCACTCTCTTCAGGACTTTAAATGGCCCCACAAACAGCGGACCCAGCTTCCGGCAGAGCAGGCGGAGGGGCAGGTTTCGGGTCGAGAGCCAGACCCGGTCCCCTGGTGCAAACACCGGAGCCTCACTGCGGGGGCGGTCTGCATTCTCTTTTTGGCGCAACACGGCCCAATGAAAGTGAACACAGACATCTTCCCATGTCTCCTCCGCATGCCTAAACCAGTTTTCCACCGCAGGAGCCTCGGTCTGACTCTGATGCCAAGGTTCCAGAACCGGCTGGTACCCCAGTACACATTGGAAGGGAGAGAGGTTAGTGGAGGAGTGGCAAAGCGAGTTCTGTGCCATCTTGGCCCAGGGCACGCCGCCCACTCCCTCGGCAGGTCCCGGCAATAGGACCGCAGAAACCTGCCCACATCCTGGTTTACTCTCTCCACCTGCCCATTACTCTCAGGGTGAAAAGCTTAAGTAAGGCTGATCGAGACCCCCAGACTCTCCATGAACGCCTTCCAAACCCTGGACGTGAATTGGGGACCTCGATCAGACACTATATCCTCAGGCACCCCGTAGTGCCGGAAGACGTGCGTAAATAAGGCCTCCGCAGTCTGTAGGGCCGTAGGGATACCGGGCAGAGGGAGGAGACGACAGGACTTCGAGAACCGGGCAGGTGCCTAGGAGCCTTACACTGGGCGCACACTGAGCAGGAGGAAACATAAACCCTCACGTCCTTAGCCAAAGTAGGCCACCAGTACCTCCCGCTCAAACAGCGCACTGTCCGACCGATCCCAGGATGACCAGAGGAGGATGACGTGTGGGCCCAAAAGATCAACCGGTCACGAACAGCAGACTGGACGTGCAGACGCCCAGCGGGACACTGGACGGGAGCGGGCTCTGCACATAACGCCTGCTCAATTATCCGTGTCCAGCTCCCACACTACCGGCGCCACCAGGCAGGAGGCGGGGATTATGGGAGTGGGATCCATGGGCTGCTCCTCTGTGTCATACAGCCGGGACAATGCGTCTGCCTTCACGTTCTGGGAGCCTGGTCTGTAAGAAAGGGTAAACACAAAACGGGTGATAAACATGGCCCACTTTGCCTGGCGAGGGCTCAATCTCCTCGCTGGCCGGATGTACTCCAGATTGCGGTGGTCAGTCCAGATGTGAAAAGGGCGTTTAGCCCCCTCAAGCCAATGTCTCCACGCCTTCAAAGCTTTGATGACAGCCAACAGCACCCGGTCCCCCACATCATAGTTTCGCTCTGCTGAGCGGAGCATCTTCAAGAAGAAGGCACAGGGGCGGAGCTTCGGTGGCTTACCCAAGCGCTGAGAGAGCACAGCTCCTTTCCCAGCCTTGGATGTGTCCATCTCCACTATGAACGCCAAAGAGACCTGGCCAAAACCCCGGATAAACCTCCGGTAGTAGTTGGCAAACTCTAAGAACCGCTGCATCTCCTTTATCATGGTGGGAGTCAGACAATTTTTGCAAGGCTGAAATACGGTCACTCTCCATCTCCACCCCTGAGGTGGAAATGTGATACCCTAGGAAGGAGACGGACTGCTGAAAAAACAGGCACTTCTCAGCCTTGACGTACAGGTCATGCTCCAACAGGCGACCAAACTCCCTGTGCACCAGGGACACATGCTCGGCGCGTGTAGCGGAGTATATCAGAATGTCATCAATATACACCACTACACCCTGCCCTTGCAGGTCCCTGAAAATCTTATCTACAAAGGCCTGGAAGACGCGCATTCATCAACCCGTACGGCATGACGTACGGCAAGGCCTCTTGCGGGGACGGGCTGGGATTAAAAATATGGGACAAAACACCCATCACGACAAGAGACACTACATAAAGAGAGACCAAAGACAACAGCATGGCAGCAACACATAGTCACGGCATGGTAACAACACAACATGGTAGAAGCACAAAACATGGTACAAACATTATTGGGCACAGACAACAGCACAAGGGCAAGAAGGTAGACAACAATACATCACGCAAAGCAGCCACAACTGTCAGAGAGTGTCCATGATTGAGTCTTTGAATGGAGAGATAAAACTGTCCAATTTGATTATTTTTTGCAGCTCGTTCCAGTCGCTAGCTGCATCAAACTCAAAAGAGGAGCGACCCAGGGGTGTGTGTGCTTTGGGGACCTTTAACAAAATGTGACTGGCAGAACGAGTGTTGTATGTGGAGGATGAGGGCTGCAGTAGATATCTCAGATAGGGGGAGTGAGGCCTAATAGAATGCACATGATTCTAAAGCTGAATGTAAACTGACAGCTGATAACCAAGTTCATTAAATTGACTGGTTGAATTGAAATTTAATCTGTTTTCATTTATGTATTTCAATCACCGAAAAGTGTAGCCAGAGGTGTAGCCCATTCTCCTCACCGTAGCCCCTCACCTGTGTGAGTGAGAGCCACAAGGTGCAGACAGCTCTGTGGATGAATGACAGCTGTCTGAGAGGAGAAGTATCTAACAAAAAAAAATACCCAGATTTACAGCAGAGGAGCTGATGAGTGAACACTTGGCAACCAGAATAACAGCCAGGGACAGGGCCAGGGAGTTTCCAGTTGAACTGTATGAGGATGGAGGAGTACTGTTCTGCAAAGTCTGTCAGCATTCAAATGACTACATACGGGGTCAAACTGCGGTGGCTCACCTGAGGACACTCCAAAACAACAATAGGTCTAGTGGACCAGGTAAGCATTCTGATGCTTTAGCTAGATACAAATATATTAACTTGCTACTAGGTTTGCTCAGGTTAGCTAATATCTGTTCTTGACAATTACAATTTTGGCTGTATCTACATAGTGGCAAGTTAGCTAGCTAATGTTAGGTAGGCAAGCTTCCCATGTAGTCACTCCATCATGTAATTTAAGGTATCTCGCTAGCTAACAAGTTAGTCAAAGTGACATGGTGGAGGGATCAAAACAAGTGACAAGTTAAGAATTTCAAAAGCAGCAAGTCATAGACATCATTTTTGTGACTTTTGTGTGACTTTTTGTAGTTAACTGTCATTGTTTGGAAAGGTTTTTGTGTGAGACATACTGTCAGGTTTATGGGCTCTGTCTGTGTGTTCCAGGCTTCTGTGTCAGGTTTATGGGCTCTGTCTGTGTGTTCCAGGCTTCTGTGTCAGGTTTATGGGCTCTGTCTGTGTGTTCCAGGCTTCTGTGTCAGGTTTATGGGCTCTGTCTGTGTGTTCCAGGCTTCTGTGTCAGATGTATGGGCTCTGTCTGTGTGTTCCAGGCTTCTGTGTCAGGTTTATGGGCTCTGTCTGTGTGTTCCAGGCTTCTGTGTCAGGTTTCTGGGCTCTGTCTGCGTGTTCCAGGCTTCTGTGTCAGGTTTATGGGCTCTGTCTGTGTGTTCGAGGCTTCTGTGTCAGGTTTATGGGCTCTGTCTGTGTGTTCCAGGCTTCTGTGTCAGGTTTATGGGCTCTGTCTGTGTGTTCCACTGGATCTCATAAGGTGAATGCACCAATTTCTAAGTCGCTCTGGATAAGAGCGTCTGCTAAATGACTTAAATGTAAATGTTCCAGGCTTCTGTGTCAGGTTTCTGGGCTCTGTCTGTGTGTTCCAGGCTTCTGTGTCAGGTTTATGGGCTCTGTCTGTGTGTTCCAGGCTTCTGTGTCAGGTTCATGGGCTCTGTCTGTTTGTTCCAGGCTTCTGTGTCAGGTTTATGGGCTCTTTCTGTGTGTTCCAGGCTTCTGTGTCAGGTTTATGGGCTCTGTCTGTGTGTTCCAGGCTTCTGTGTCAGGTTTATGGGCTCTGTCTGTGTGTTCCAGGCTTCTGTGTCAGGTTTATGGGCTCTGTCTGTGTGTTCCAGGCTTCTGTGTCAGGTTTATGGGCTCTGTCTGTGTGTTCCAGGCTTCTGTGTCAGGTTTATGGGCTCTGTCTGTGTGTTCCAGGCTTCTGTGTCAGGTTTATGGGCTCTGTCTGTGTGTTCCAGGCTTCTGTGTCAGGTTTATGGGCTCTGTCTGTGTGTTACAGGCTTCTGTGTCAGGTTTATGGGCTCTGTCTGTGTGTTACAGGCTTCTGTGTCAGGTTTATGGGCTCTGTCTGTGTGTTCCAGGCTTCTGTGTCAGGTTTATGGGCTCTGTCTGTGTGTTCCAGGCTTCTGTGTCAGGTTTATGGGCTCTGTCTGTGTGTTTGAGGCTTCTGTGTCAGGTTTATGGGCTCTGTCTGTGTGTTCCAGGCTTCTGTGTCAGGTTTATGGGCTCTGTCTGTGTGTTCCACTGTTCCACTGGATCTCATAAGGTGAATGCACCAATTTGTAAGTCGCTCTGGATAAGAGCGTCTGCTAAATGACTTAAATGTAAATGTTCCAGGCTTCTGTGTCAGGTTTCTGGGCTCTGTCTGTGTGTTCCAGGCTTCTGTGTCAGGTTTATGGGCTCTGTCTGTGTGTTCCAGGCTTCTGTGTCAGGTTCATGGGCTCTGTCTGTTTGTTCCAGGCTTCTGTGTCAGGTTTATGGGCTCTTTCTGTGTGTTCCAGGCTTCTGTGTCAGGTTTATGGGCTCTGTCTGTGTGTTCCAGGCTTCTGTGTCAGGTTTATGGGCTCTGTCTGTGTGTTCCAGGCTTCTGTGTCAGGTTTATGGGCTCTGTCTGTGTGTTCCAGGCTTCTGTGTCAGGTTTATGGGCTCTGTCTGTGTGTTCCAGGCTTCTGTGTCAGGTTTATGGGCTCTGTCTGTGTGTTCCAGGCTTCTGTGTCAGGTTTATGGGCTCTGTCTGTGTGTTCCAGGCTTCTGTGTCAGGTTTATGGGCTCTGTCTGTGTGTTACAGGCTTCTGTGTCAGGTTTATGGGCTCTGTCTGTGTGTTACAGGCTTCTGTGTCAGGTTTATGGGCTCTGTCTGTGTGTTCCAGGCTTCTGTGTCAGGTTTATGGGCTCTGTCTGTGTGTTCCAGGCTTCTGTGTCAGGTTTATGGGCTCTGTCTGTGTGTTTGAGGCTTCTGTGTCAGGTTTATGGGCTCTGTCTGTGTGTTCCAGGCTTCTGTGTCAGGTTTATGGGCTCTGTCTGTGTGTTCCACTGTTCCACTGGATCTCATAAGGTGAATGCACCAATTTGTAAGTCGCTCTGGATAAGAGCGTCTGCTAAATGACTTAAATGTAAATGTTCCAGGCTTCTGTGTCAGGTTTCTGGGCTCTGTCTGTGTGTTCCAGGCTTCTGTGTCAGGTTTATGGGCTCTGTCTGTGTGTTCCAGGCTTCTGTGTCAGGTTCATGGGCTCTGTCTGTTTGTTCCAGGCTTCTGTGTCAGGTTTATGGGCTCTTTCTGTGTGTTCCAGGCTTCTGTGTCAGGTTTATGGGCTCTGTCTGTGTGTTCCAGGCTTCTGTGTCAGGTTTATGGGCTCTGTCTGTGTGTTCCAGGCTTCTGTGTCAGGTTTATGGGCTCTGTCTGTGTGTTCCAGGCGTCTGTGTCAGGTTTATGGGCTCTGTCTGTGTGTTCCAGGCTTCTGTGTCAGGTTTATGGGCTCTGTCTGTGTGTTCCAGGCTTCTGTGTCAGGTTTATGGGCTCTGTCTGTGTGTTCCAGGCTTCTGTGTCAGGTTTATGGGCTCTGTCTGTGTGTTCCAGGCTTCTGTGTCAGGTTTATGGGCTCTGTCTGTGTGTTACAGGCTTCTGTGTCAGGTTTATGGGCTCTGTCTGTGTGTTACAGGCTTCTGTGTCAGGTTTATGGGCTCTGTCTGTGTGTTCCAGGCTTCTGTGTCAGGTTTATGGGCTCTGTCTGTGTGTTCCAGGCTTCTGTGTCAGGTTTATGGGCTCTGTCTGTGTGTTACAGGCTTCTGTGTCAGGTTTATGGGCTCTGTCTGTGTGTTCCAGGCTTCTGTGTCAGGTTTATGGGCTCTGTCTGTGTGTTCCAGGCTTCTGTGTCAGGTTTATGGGCTCTGTCTGTGTGTTCCAGGCTTCTGTGTCAGGTTTATGGGCTCTGTCTGTGTGTTACAGGCTTCTGTGTCAGGTTTATGGGCTCTGTCTGTGTGTTACAGGCTTCTGTGTCAGGTTTATGGGCTCTGTCGGTGTGTTCCAGGCTTCTGTGTCAGGTTTATGGGCTCTGTCTGTGTGTTCCAGGCTTCTGTGTCTGGTTCATGGGCTCTGTCTGTTTGTTCCAGGCTTCTGTGTCAGGTTTATGGGCTCTTTCTGTGTGTTCCAGGCTTCTGTGTCAGGTTTATGGGCTCTGTCTGTGTGTTCCAGGCTTCTGTGTCAGGTTTATGGGCTGTTTGCATGTGTGTCATGCTTTAGGAGAGAGTGTGCTTAGCTTCTAAGCTTGAGATCCACTGTTGGCTTGCCATTGAACTCAACCTGGAAATTCCTAATTTACCAAATGTAACCATTGTCCTTTACTTTCTAAATAATTTTCTGTCTAAACAAGACTGTCTGGAAAAGACCCCGTCCACAGCTGAGAGAAAGGAGTTCACATTGGACTTCACAAGAACATTAATAAAAGCAGATATACCTGTTGAGAAGGGTCCCAAGTTCTCCACATTTCTGAAGAAACACTGCAAGCAGGGAGGGTCTACACCAGCGCCATACTATCAGCGATCAGAGTACCTACCAGAGCTCTATTCACAATATGAGGGTGATGCTGTTGAGGGAAAGGACATTTAAGTCAAATCAAAATCAAATCAAATGTATTTATAAAGCCCTTCGTACATCAGCTGATATCTCAAAGTGCTGTACAGAAACCCAGCCTAAAACCCCAAACAGCGAGCAATGCAGGTGTAGAAGCACGGTGGCATCCTTGATGAGATGACCGTTGCAGTTGGAAGATGTGCACTGGCCATCCTACTCCAGCCAGTGGATGAGCGACCTGTTGTAACAGACCCGGCTTACCTGGATAAAGTCAACTTTACTACTGTGTCCCCAGCTGTCATTTCCTGTCTCAACAACAATTTGGTTGACTTTAACAATGTGTGGGCTTTTGTAAGCGACTCAGCTACATGAAGAAGGCTTTCACCAGTATCTTGAAGATGGCGCCGACAGAGATGGTCGCCTCATTTCAGGTCCTTAGAAATCTATGCAGTTATTTGTTTTTTTTAATGTATTATTTCTTACATTGTTAGCCCAGAAAATCTCAAGTGTTATTACATACAGCCAGGAAAAACTATTGGCCATAAAAGCGTTGTCAACTTACCATCATTACGACCAGGAATACGTCTTTCACGAAGCGGATCCTCTGTTCGGACCTCCACCCTGGACATGCGATCTTATCCCAGAGGCCGACCCAAAATAACGCTGTCGCTGCAGGAGAGGCAGACAAAGCGGCCTACTGGTCAGACTCAGAAGGCAAGCACACCATCCTCAGCTTCCGAACATATTACTCGCCAATGTCCAATCTATAGATAAGATGGTGGATAATATTAGGGCACGAGTTGCCTTCCAGAAAGATTGTAACATTCTCTGTTTCACGGAAACATGGCTCACTCGTGATATGTTGTCAGAGTCGGCACAGCCACCCAGTTTCTTCACGCATCGCGCCGACAGAAACAAACATCTCACTGGTAAGAAGAAGGGCAGAGGTGTATGGCTTATGATTAACAACTCATGGTGTAATCAGAACAACGTACAGGAACTAAAGTCCTTTTGTTCACCTGACCTAGAATTCCTTACAATCAAATGCCGACCGCAGAATTCTCCTCAATTATAGTGACAGCCGTGTATATCCACCCCCCCAAGAAGATCCCTCATCTGCCCTGAAAAAAAGTCTCTAACAAAGCTAACCTAAGAGCCATACTTCCTAAATTCTATCAGCATATCGAATGCATAACAAGAGCTGGAAGCTTTCTGGATCATTGCTACTTGAACTTCCGTGATGCATACAAAGCCCTCCCCCGCCCTGCCTTTGGCAAATCTGACCATGATTCAATTTTGTTGCTCCCAGCCTATAGACAGAAACTAAAACAGGAAACGCCCATGCTCAGGTCAATACAATGCTGGTCTGAACAATCGGATTCCACTCTTCAAGATTGCTTTCATCAATTGGACTGGGATATGTTCTGGATAGCCTCAGACAATAACATTGACGTATACGCTGACTCGGTGAGGCAGTTTATTAAGAAGTGCATGGGAGATGTCATTCCCTCTGTGACCATTGAAACCTCCCTAACCAGAAACCGTGGATTGATGGCAGCATTTGCGCGAAAATGAAAGCGAACTACCGCTTTCAATCATGGCAAGGCTACCAGAAACACCACCGACTACAAACAGTGCAGCTATTCCCTCTGCAAGGCAATCAAACAAGCAATGCATCAGTATAGAGACAAAGAAGAATCGCAATTCAATGGCTCAAACACGAGACGTATATGGCAGCGACTACAGTCAATCACGGATTACAAAAAGAAAACCAGCCCCGTCGCGGACACCGACGTCTTGCTCCCAGACAAATTAAACAACTTCTTTGCTCGCTTCGAGGACAATACAGTGCCACTGACACGGCCCGCTACCAAAGCCTTGGGCTCTCTTTCTCTGTGGCCAACGTGAGTAAAACGTGTTAACCCTGGCAGGGCTGCCGGCCCAGACGGCATCCCTAGTGGCATCCTCAGAGCATGCGCAGACCAGCTGGCTGGTGTGTTTACGGACATATTCAACCAATCCTTATCCCAGTCTGTTGTCCCCACATGCTTCAAGATGGCCACCATTGTTCATGTTTCCAAGAAAGCTATGATAACTGAACTAAATTACTATCTCCCCATTGCACTCACCTCTGTCATCATGAAGTGCTTTGAGAGACTAGTTAAGGACCATATCACCTCCACCCTACCCGATACCGTAGACCCACTCCAATTAGCTTACCGCCCCAATAGGTCCACTGACGATCGCCATGACACTGCACACTGCCCTATCCCATCTGGACAAGAGGAATACCTATGTAAGAATGCTGTTAATTGACTACAGCTTAGCTTTTAACACCATAGTACCCTCCAAACTCATAATTCATCTCGAGACCCTGGGTCTTGACCCCGCCCTGTGCAACTGCGTTTTGGACTTTGACAGGCCGCCCCCAGGTGGTGAAGGTAGGAAACAACATCTCCACCCCGCTGATCCTCAACACTGGGGCCTCACAAGCGTGAATTCTCAGCCCTCTCCTGTAATCCCTGTTCACCCATGACTGTATGGCCATGTACGCCTCCAACTCAATCATCAAGTTTGCAGACGACACCACAGTGGTAGGCCTGATTACCAACAATGACTAGACAGCCTACAGGGAGGAGGTGAGGGCTCTCGGAGTGTGTTGTCAGGAAAATAACCTCTCATTCAACGTCAACAAAACAAAGGAGATGATCATGGACTTCAGGAAACAGCAGAGGGAGCACCCCCCCATCCACATCAAAGGGACAGTAGTGGAGAAGGTGGAAAGTTTTAAGTTAAGCAAACTACCTGCCCTCCAGGACACCTACACCACTCAAAGTCACAGGAAGGCCAATAAGATCATCAAGGACAACAACCACCCGGGCCACTGCCTGTTCACCTCGCTATCATCCAGAAGGCGAAGTCAGTACAGGTGCATCAAAGCTGGGAACGAGAGACAGAAGCTGTTTTCAATCTCAAGGCCATCAGACTGTTAAACAGCCATCGCTAACATGGAGAGCCTGCTACCAACATACAGACTCAAGTCTCTGGCCACTTAAATAAACAGACTATAAAGGTATCATTCGTCACTTGAAATAATGCCACTTTAATAATGTTTACATAGAGGTATCACTAGTCACTTTAAATCCACTTTATCTAATATGTATATACTGTATTCTATACAATCTACTGCATCTTGCCTGTGCCGCACAGCCATCACTCATCCATATATTTATATGTACATATTCTTATTCATCCCTTTACATTTGTGTGTGTATAAGGTAGTTATTGTGAATTTGTTAAATTACTTGTTAGATTTTACTGCATAGTCGGAACTAGAAGCACAAGCATTTCACTACGTTCGCATTAACATCTGCTAAACATGTGTATGTGACCAATAAAATTTGATTTGAAGGGCCTCTTCCCAAACTCCGGACATGTCACCTGTTTTGCCCATCTTGTGAGCCTGGCGCTGGAGGTTTTTCCAGAGGTGTTTGAGGACGTGAATAGGCTGTGTTTGGTGAAGAGTGGGTTCTGTCAGGCAACCCAGCGTCGCCTGGAACTGAGAGCATTCATCCTGGAACATGGCCATTCTCCTGTGGTGCCTGTCTGCTGTGCAGACCAGGTGGGGCTCCTGGATTCGTGTTGTGGAGTACCTGGCAGAGTACATGGATGTGCTCACCGACTTTACTACAACCTTACCAGAGACGGTGAATTGTGTCCAGGACCTTTGTGAGCTGCAGAGGGAACACAAGGCCCAGCTGAAGGCCCAGGCAGTGTTCATTGTGTGGAGTGGCTAACCTGACAGAGCTGGAAGACAACTCTGTGCCAACAGCCCACAATATCACAGTTTTGCCGTGGAAGCATGCTCCATCAAGTTGCAGAATGTTCTGGAGAAGAACCCCTGCCTTCACATGTTCACATCACTAACTGTTCTAGATCCAGCCCAGGCAAGAAAGGACATTACAGACTATGTCCATGCCAACCCTGCTCTGAGCCAGGTGTCTGCAGAAGAGTGGCACAGATACATAGGCATCGCCAAGGCAGATGCTATGGAAGTGAGTGCAGTGAACTGGTGGGCTGCTCGTCAGGATAAGATGACAGCCTTAGCTCACATTGCGGCGATACATCTGTCTCCCCCCATTACCTCAGTGTAGGTATAGAGACTTTTCTCACATTATCCGATGTTATTTAGTCATCTTATTTTATTTGACCTTTTCTTAACTAGGCAAGTCAGTTAAGAACAAATTCTTATTTTCAATGACGACCTAGAAACAGTGGGTTAACTGCCTGTTCACTTAGCTTAGAAGGAGCCTCACAGAGAAATGCTAATGTTGTTGATTGCAAAGTATAATAGCATTGAGCACTAAAAAGCATGTCAGTCACACACACACCAACTATACCACTCTCCGTGTTTTGGTTTGAAGAAATTTGATAATTGTTCATGTACAGTTAGATGGTGAATGGAATGAAGAGAGAAAATTGTTCATCTTATTTATTTGGTGTTTGTATTTATACAGTAGATATAATTATCATTTTATTTGCCATTGCACTTTGTTGCTGACGCTTTATCTATCATGTTTTTCCATAAGGAAATGTTTCCAATAGAATTATAATTTAAAGGTTGGGTCTGTGTAGAGGTTTTTTAAATGTATTTTTATTAAACTTTAGTAGAAGGATAACTGTAGGTTCATTGTCATCTTATACACAGAATTAAGCATTCAGTTACGTAAAACCATGTTCCCAGTGTAATTAAATACTGTTACTACAGTAGAGGCAGAAAAACCTTTGCACAGATTTTCAGCAGAAATCTCTGCAGAAAATAGAAAAATCCCTGCAGATTCTGTTTGGGTTTGCCCCCAGACTTTGGATCAGAATGTTGTGTGTTTGATCCAAGTGGTGGACCCATTACTCAAAATGTTTTAACCTTAGCCTTTGAATGACTGAAACATAATATTTTAAACTATTAAAAGGCTCAGAATTGAAGACATTGTACCTGAGTGGGCGGGGAGCTTATGTTCATGAGCTCACCTTGAATGACAGCTCTTTGAGGTAACAAGATAAACAATGGGCCAGGTAAATTCAGAGCCTAAATTGTATGCTTCAACCCATTTCTCTGCAAAATGCTCTCATAGTCAAGAGCTGATAATAGACTGTTGGATATCAGACAAATGGCAGCAATACACAATTGCATTTTGATTGTTTTGTAACTAAATACAGAATACAGATCACTTATTGTTAAAATGATTGGGGATCCCCATAAGCTGCTGCCAAGGGTCCAAACACATTAAGACGCTTACGTTACATACAAAACAAAAGATAAAACAGTACATAACAATATTACCGCTACAGTACATATCTTCAATACAAAATGTATAATACCACCATACAACAATATTACAATGTACGTGTGTGTGTGTAGAGTGCTTGTGCGTATGCATGTGTCTGTACAGTGGCTTGTATAATTTTATTTACACAATGTGCCTACCACTTTGAAGATGCAAAACATTTTTTTTTGGGGGGGGGGCGGATGTATAATTTTATTTACACAATGTGCCTACCACTTTGAAGATGCAAAACATGTTTTATTGTGAAACAAACAAGAAGTCAGACAAAAAAAAACTTGAGTGTGTATAACTATCCCCCCCTCTAAAGTCAATACTTTGTAGAGCCACCGTTTTCAGCAATTATAGCTGCAAGTCTCTATGAGTTTGGCACATCTAGCCACTGGGATTTTTGCCCATTCTTCAAGGCAAAACTGCTCTAGCTCCTTCAAGTTGGATGGGTTCTGCCGGTGTACAGTAATCTTTAAGTCATACCGCAGATTCTCAATTGGATTGATGTCTGGGCTTTGACTACACCATTCCAATACATGTAAATGTTTCCCCTTAAACCACTCAGGTATTGCTTTAGCAGTATGCTTAGGGTCATTATCCTGCTGGAAGGTGAACCTCCGTCCCAGTCTCAAATGTCTGGAAGACTAAAACAGGTTTCCCTCAAGAATTTCCCTGTATTTTGCACCATCCATCAATCCTTAAATTCTGACCAGTTTCCCAGTCCCTGATGACGAAAAACATCCCCACAGCTATGATGCTATGGGATGGGGTTCTCGGGGTGATGAGAGGTGCTGGGTTTGCACCAGACATAGCGTTTTCCTTGATGGCAAAAAGCTCCATTTTAGTCTCATCTGACCAGAGTACCTTCTTCCATATGTTTGGAGAGTCTCCCACATGCCTTTTGGTGAACACCAAATGTGTTTGCCTATTTTCTTTATTTTTAAGCAATGGCTTTTTTCTGGCCACTCTTCCGTAAAGCCTAGCTCTGTGGAGTATAGGGCTTAATGTGGTCCTATGAACAGATACTCCAATCTCCGCTGTGGCGCTTAGCAGCTCCTTCAGGGTTATCTTTGTCTCTTTGTTGCCTCTCTGATTAATGCCCTCCTTGTCTGGTCTGTGAGTTTTGGTGGGCAGCCCTCTCTTGGCAAGTTTGTTGTGGTGCCTTATTCTTTCAATTTTTTTAGTAATGGATTTAATGGTGCTCCATGAGATGGTCAACGTTTCTGATCTTTTTTTTATAACCCAACACTGAGCTGTACTTCTCCACAATTTTGTCCCTGACCTGTTTGGAGAGCTTCATGGTGTCCCTTGCTTAGTGTGGTGTTACAGACTCTGGGGCCTTTCAGAACATGTGTGTGTGTTTGTATATACAGTATATACTGAGATCATGTGACAGATAATGTGAAATTTAGATTGCACACAGGTGGACTTTATTTAACTAATTATGTGACTTCTGAAGGTAATTGGTTGCACCAACACTTATTTAGGGGCTTTATAGCAAAGAGGGTGAATACACATGCATGCACCACTTTTCCATTTAAAAAATAAATAAATTACAGGTTGTAATGCAACAAAATAGGGACAACGCCAAGGGGGATGAATACTTTTGCAAGGCACTGGAAATATGTGTGTCTCTTCACAGTCCACACAGTTCCAAATGGTGTATTTTACCAGTTTTTTCTCCAATCTGATTCTACTGCTTGCATCAGTTACTTGATGTGGAATAGAGTTCAATGTAGTCATGGCTCTATGTAGTACCGTGCGCCTCCCATAGTCTGTTCTTGGAGACTTGGAGATTGTGAAGAGACCTCTGGTGGCCTATGTTGTGGGGTATGCATGGGTGTCTGAGCTGTGGGCTAGTAGTTTAAACAGACAGCTTGGTGCATTCAGCATGTCAACACTCCTTACAAAAACAAGTAGTGATGAAGTCTGAATCATAAGGTGTATGCACCAATTTGTAAGTCGCTCTGGATAAGAGCGTCTGCTAAATTACTTAAATGTAATGTTAAATGTAAGTCAAACTCTCCTCCACTTTGAACCATGAGATATTGCCATGCATATTATTAATGTTAGCTCTCTGTGTACTTTTAAGGGCCAGCCATGCTGCCCTGTTCTGAGACAATAGTATTGTTGTGGCACCTGACCACATGACTGAACAGTAGTCCAGGTGCGAGAACTGGGGCCTGTAGGACCTGCTTGGTTGATAGTGTTGTTAAGAAGGCAGAGCAACGCTTTATTATGGACAGACTACTCCCCATCTTAGCTACTGTTGTATCAATATGTTTTGACCATGACAGTTTAGAATCCAACATTACTACAAGCAATTTAGTCACCTCAACTTACTCAATTTTCACATTCATTACAATATTTAGTGAATGATTAGTCTCAAATACAATGCTTTAAGTTTTTCAAATATTTAGGACCAACTTATTCCTTGCCACCCATTCTGAAACTAACTGCAGCTCTTTGTTAAGCATTGCACACTCACTTTACAGAATTCAAAAGTACAATGCTTGTCTTTCAACTTGATGAGATATACTTGGATGTGCAGTGTCAGTGTATGTTGCTGGCATGTCATGCCTAAAATCATTAAAGTAGTTGGCAATATTAGTGGGTTTTGTGATGAATAAGCCATCTGATTCAGTGAATGATGTAGCCGAGTGCCTTTTTGCCCAAAATGTCATTTAAGATGCTCCAAAGCTTTTTACTGTCGTTTTTTATATAATTTATTTTTGTTTCATAGTGTAGTTTCTTTTTATTTAGTTTAGTCACATGATTTCTCAATTTGCAGTATGTTTGCCAATCGGTTGTGCTGCCAGACTTATTTGCCATACCTTTTGCCTCATCCCTCTCAACCATACCATTTTAAATTCCTCATCAATCCAAGGGGATTTAACAGTTTTTGTTGCACTTCACAATGATTAGTAAAGCCTGAGTCATCTTACAAGCATAGACATCAGGGAATGTACATGAAAACACATACAATAAGTGTGCTGGACAATTTATTGGTGCCTCTTCATTAGCATTATAAATAACAATATGTTCACAATTGTATGTATTGATCTGACATTTATTTGATCATTTACAATGATTGATCAACATGAACACGAATGAGAAATAATGTCCAAATGCTTGAAAGAAAAACAATACAAAATGTAATATCATATCACATGAAGGTGGAATACTTAGGCTTTAGGAAATGCAACCAACTATATACCCCACATCAATTAAACAACCCACTTGGCTTCAGTCACCCCCAAGATTGAAGAGTGAGACAAATCCATCTATGTCCTCCTCCTTGCCAATAGAAAGCCAGTATGAGGGTTTGCTCTCAGGCTAGAATGAAAGGCAGCCGGTGGGTGGGTGAGTCCAATAGGTATTCCCACTCAAAACTATGACAAGGAATAATCCAAGAAGGCCGAGATGCAAAAATAATATTATTTATTTAATCTGTGCTTGAAAGAATACAAAAAGTGAGAGTGCAATGTGTTATATTAAAAGAAAGGGAAAGCCTATGCCTTCATCAGTTAAAGGGAACAGAGCACACGTTTCACTCTTATGCCTTCATCAGTTAAAGGTTTCACTCTTATGCCTTCATCAGTTAAAGGGAACAGAGCATACGTTTCACTCTTATGCCTTCATCAGTTAAAGGTTTCACTCTTATGCCTTCATCAGTTAAAGGGAACAGAGCATACGTTTCACTCTTATGCCTTCATCAGTTAAAGGGAACAGAGCATACGTTTCACTCTTATGCCTTCATCAGTTAAAGGTTTCACTCTTATGCCTTCATCAGTTAAAGGTTTCACTCTTATGCCTTCATCAGTTAAAGGGAACAGAGCATACGTTTCACTCTTATGCCTTCATCAGTTAAAGGTTTCACTCTTATGCCTTCATCAGTTAAAGGGAACAGAGCATACGTTTCACTCTTATGCCTTCATCAGTTAAAGGGAACAGAGCATACGTTTCACTCTTATGCCTTCATCAGTTAAAGGGAACAGAGCATACGCTTCACTATTATGCCTTCATCAGTTAAAGGGAACGGAGCATACGTTTCACTATTATGCCTTCATCAGTTAAAGGGAACAGAGCATACGTTTCACTCTTATGCCTTCATCAGTTAAAGGGAACAGAGCATACGTTTCACTATTATGCCTTCATCAGTTAAAGGGAACAGAGCATACGTTTCCACTCTTATGCCTTCATCAGTTAAAGGGAACAGAGCATACGTTTCACTCTTATGCCTTCATCAGTTGAAGGGAACAGAGCATACGTTTCACTCTTATGCCTTCATCAGTTAAAGGGAACAGAGCATACGTTTCCACTCTTATGCCTTCATCAGTTAAAGGGAACAGAGCATACGTTTCACTCTTATGCCTTCATCAGTTAAAGGTTTCACTCTTATGCCTTCATCAGTTAAAGGTTTCACTCTTATGCCTTCATCAGTTAAAGGGAACAGAGCATACGTTTCACTCTTATGCCTTCATCAGTTAAAGGGAACAGAGCATACGTTTCACTCTTATGCCTTCATCAGTTGAAGGGAACAGAGCATACGTTTCACTATTATGCCTTCATCAGTTAAAGGAACAGAGCATACGTTTCACTATTATGCCTTCATCAGTTAAAGGGAACAGAGCATACGTTTCACTCTTATGCCTTCATCAGTTAAAGGGAACGGAGCATACGTTTCACTCTTATGCCTTCATCAGTTAAAGGGAACAGAGCATACGTTTCACTCTTATGCCTTCATCAGTTAAAGGGAACAGAGCATACGTTTCACTCTTATGCCTTCATCAGTTAAAGGGAACGGAGCATACGTTTCACTCTTATGCCTTCATCAGTTAAAGGTTTCACTCTTATGCCTTCATCAGTTAAAGGTTTCACTCTTATGCCTTCATCAGTTAAAGGTTTCACTCTTATGCCTTCATCAGTTAAAGGGAACAGAGCATACGTTTCACTATTATGCCTTCATCAGTTAAAGGGAACAGAGCATACGTTTCACTCTTATGCCTTCATCAGTTAAAGGGAACAGAGCATACGTTTCACTATTATGCCTTCATCAGTTAAAGGGAACGGAGCATACGTTTCACTCTTATGCCTTCATCAGTTAAAGAGAACGGAGCATACGTTTCACTCTTATGCCTTCATCAGTTAAAGAGAACAGAGCATACGTTTCACTATTATGCCTTCATCAGTTAAAGGGAACAGAGCATACGTTTCACTATTATGCCTTCATCAGTTAAAGGGAACAGAGCATACGTTTCACTCTTATGCCTTCATCAGTTAAAGGTTTCACTCTTATGCCTTCATCAGTTAAAGGGAACAGAGCATACGTTTCACTCTTATGCCTTCATCAGTTAAAGGGAACAGAGCATACGCTTCACTATTATGCCTTCATCAGTTAAAGGGAACGGAGCATACGTTTCACTATTATGCCTTCATCAGTTAAAGGGAACAGAGCATACGTTTCACTCTTATGCCTTCATCAGTTAAAGGTTTCACTCTTATGCCTTCATCAGTTAAAGGGAACAGAGCATACGTTTCACTATTATGCCTTCATCAGTTAAAGGGAACAGAGCATACGTTTCACTCTTATGCCTTCATCAGTTAAAGGTTTCACTCTTATGCCTTCATCAGTTAAAGGTTTCACTCTTATGCCTTCATCAGTTAAAGGTTTCACTCTTATGCCTTCATCAGTTAAAGGGAACAGAGCATACGTTTCACTATTATGCCTTCATCAGTTAAAGGTTTCACTCTTATGCCTTCATCAGTTAAAGGTTTCACTCTTATGCCTTCATCAGTTAAAGGTTTCACTCTTATGCCTTCATCAGTTAAAGGGAACAGAGCATACGTTTCACTATTATGCCTTCATCAGTTAAAGGGAACGGAGCATACGTTTCACTCTTATGCCTTGGTACTTAAGAAGAAACACTTGATGTGCGTTATATGCGCAACAGGTGCAAGCAGATAATTGATTAGAGACTACCGAATCGGGAGTCAATGCATATTAACAGGGAATCTATAGAAGATTTCAAATGTCACATGTAATATAAATGTCCATGTCAGGCCTCTCATACTGTGCAGACAGGGATCCTGGGATGGACAGGTCGCATAGCTTCCCCACATACGGCACTGGATCAAGGGTGACCTCATTGATGAGGAGATCCAGGAGCCTCTCTATGTTGCCTGTAATGTTTTTGAATAGGGAAATATTAAATGGGTAGGGAATTTAATTTCTTTCAATTCGTTGATGTAGTGATCTAGTCATTCTACACTGATTTATGGTGTTTTTTAAGTAGTCAATTTGAGATACTATACTTGTTACAAATGGGCAGGTTTCCACTAAATACACCAAATTGGTGTATTGTTTCTTCTCCGCTGAATCCGGTTCAGTAACAACTATCACAAGGTTGCAATCTCTTGTAGACAGATTTGCTGGGTGTCCTGTCACGAGTGGCACTCGGCAGTCCTCGTCACCGGCCTATTAGCTGCCACTGATTGTCTTTCCTCTCCCTCCTTGTATGTTGATTGGTACCACCTGTTTATATATGATTAGTTTGTCTTTATTAGACAGCCGGCCCGCCTGGTTGTTGTGCGGGATTATTTCAGTGTAACCTTCGGCTCTGTTGTAGAGGTACGTGTTAGTGCCTGGTCGTGACTTTTCCGTTGTACATTCTCATTCCCTGTGTTTGGGGCCGTTACTATTGTGAGCACCCTGTTGGTGCTATTAAAGACGCACAGCTTTGCACTCACTGTCTCCTGCGTTTGACTCCACACACCTACGACACCTGAAGCATTACAGAATCCCGCACCTAAATCAAATTGAATGGAGTCAGCAGGAGCAGCAGCCAACCCTCTCCCATCGATGGAGGAACGGGTTCTCCACCACACCACCGTTCTCCATCGGATCGGATCCGCGATGGATCAAGTGATGGAGAGAATGGACCGATGGGAGAGGAGTGGTCTCCTCTCTCCACCTTCGGCACCCCCGGCTCCGGACTCCCCATCACTCGACTCCAGCACCCTCCGTCTGACGCTACCGAGGGCTTATGATGGAGCGGCGGCGGGTTGCCAGGGGTTTCTGCTTCAGCTGGAGCTATACCTGGCCACCGTTAGACCCACTCCCTCAGGAGCGGAGAGGGTGAGTGTCCTCATCTCCTGCCTCACGGGTCGTGCTCTGGAGTGGGCGAACGCAGTCTGGAATGGCCCAGACTCAGCGCGGGAGCACTACCCAGAGTTTTCCTGCCGCTTCCGTGCCGTGTTTGATCACCCTCTAGACGGCCGAGCGGTGGGAGAACAACTTTTTCATCTCAGGCAGGAGAGGAGGAGCGCCCAGGATTACGCGCTGGAGTTCCGGACCTTGGCAGCCGGATCTGGGTGGAACGACAGGGCCCTTATGGACCACTACAGGTGTAGTCTCCAAGAGGACGTCCGCCGGGAGTTAGCGTGTCGGGACACCACTCTGTCACTGGATCAGCTGATTGACATGTCCATTCGACTGGACAATCTGCTGGCTGCCCGCGGGCGTTCAGAGAGGGTCCTGTGCGTTCCACCACCCAGCCCTTCCGCTCCCATTCCGATGGAGTTGGGAGGGGCTGCGCCGAGGGGTACCGGAGGAGGAGGCCTTCCCTGCACCAACTGTGGTCGGAGAGGACACACGTCTGATCGGTGCTGGGGGGGTCCGTCTGGGAGTAGAGATGGCAGGCGGAACGCTTCTCGATCATCCCAGGTGAGTCTGCATCAAACTCACCCAGAACCCCCTGTTGGCCACATGTTTGTCTTATACTTTTTCCTTCACTTTTTTCCCTCTTCCCAGCATAGGGCGCTAGTCGATTCAGGCGCAGCTGGGAACTTTATGGATCGCGGACTCGCCCTTAAGTTAGGGGTTCCGCTGGTGCCGATAGATTCGCCTTTCCCCGTGCACTCCCTAGATAGCAGGCCATTAGGGTCAGGGATGGAAAGGGAGACTACGGCCCCACTGGACATGGTGACGCAGGGGAATCATAGGGAGCGTATCAGTTTTTTTTATTATTGATTCGCCTGCGTTTCCAGTGGTGCTGGGGACTCCCTGGCTGGCCCGGCACAATCCTAAAATTTCGTGGAAACAGGGGGTTCTCCAGGGGTGGTCAGAGGAGTGTTCTGGAAGGTGTTTGGGAGTTTCCATCGGTGCCACGTCGGTGGAGAGTCCAGACCAGGGTTCCACGGTGTGCATTCCCCCCGAGTATGCCGATTTGGCTAAATTACCACCTTATCGACTGGGAAGGGATTGTACGATAGATCTCCAGGTAGACGCTGCGCTTCCCAAGAGTCACGTGTACCCGCTGTCCCAGGAGGAGACGTTGGCAATGGAGACATATATCACGGAGTCGCTGGGACAGGGGTACATTCGGCCCTCCATTTCACCCGTCTCCTCGAGTTTCTTTTTTGTTAGGAAAAAGGAGGGAGGTTTGCGTCCGTGTATTGATTATAGAGGTCTAAACGCCATCACAGTGGGGTATAGTTACCCTCTACCTCTCATCGCTACGGCGGTGGAATCATTCCACGGAGCGCAGTTCTTCACAAAACTGGATCTCAGGAGCGCGTATAGTCTGGTGCGTATTCGGAAGGGAGACGAGTGGAAAACCGCATTTAGTACCACATCAGGCCACTATGAGTACCTCGTCATGCCGTATGGGTTAAAAAATGCTCCAGCCGTTTTTCAATCCTTTGTAGACGAGATTCTCAGGGACCTGTGCGGGCAGGGAGTGGTTGTTTATATCGATGACATTCTGATCTACTCGGCCACTCACACCGCGCATGTGTCTCTGGTGCGCAAGGTGCTTGGTAGACTGCTGGAGCATGACCTATACGTCAAGGCTGAGAAATGCGTGTTCTCTAAACGAGCCGTCTCTTTTCTGGGATATCGCATTTCCACCTCTGGGGTAGTGATGGAGGGTGACCGCATTAGGGCCGTGCGTAATTGGCCGACTCCAACCACGGTAAAGGAGGTGCAGCGGTTTTTGGGTTTTGCCAACTACTACCGGAGGTTTATCCGGGGTTTTGGCCAGATAGCGGCTCCCATTACCTCACTGCTGAAGGGGGGCCCGGTGCGGTTGCAGTGGTCAGCAGAGGCGAACGGAGCGTTCAACAAGTTGAAGGCGCTGTTCACTGATGCGCCCGTGTTGGCGCATCCGGACCCCTCTCTAGCATTCATAGTGGAGGTGGACGCGTCCGAGGCTGGGGTGGGTGCCGTGCTATCGCAGCGCTCGGGTACGCCGCCAAAACTCCGCCCCTGCGCTTTCTTCTCAAGGAAGCTCAGCCCAGCGGAGCGTAACTATGATGTGGGGACCGGGAGTTGCTAGCGGTGGTTAGAGCTCTGAAGGTGTGGAGACACTGGCGTGAGGGGGCTAAGCACCCTTTTCTCGTCTGGACCGACCACCAGAACCTGGAGTACATTCGGGCAGCTAGGAGACTTAACCCACGTCAGGCAAGGTGGGCCATATTCTTCACCCGGTTCCGGTTTACTTTGTCTTATAGACCGGGCTCCCAGAACGTAAAGGCTGACGCACTGTCCCTCCTTTACGACACGGAGGATGGGTCCACCGAACCTGCTCCCATCCTTCCCGCCTCTAAGCTGGTAGCACCAGTGGTATGGGAGGTGGACTCGGATATCGAGCGGGCCTTACGGGCTGAACCCGCGCCTCCTCAGTGTCCAGCGGGGCGAAGGTACGTGCCGCTTGGTGTTCGGGACAAGCTGATTCGGTGGGCTCATGTCCTACCCTCCTCGGGTCACCCTGGGGTGACAATGGGGAGCCTTCAGGGGAGGTATTGGTGGCCTACTTTGGCGAAGGACGTTAAGGGTTATGTCTCCTCCTGTTCAGTGTGCGCTCAGAGTAAGGCTCCTAGGCATCTTCCTAGAGGGAAGTTACAACCCCTCCCCGTTCCAAAGCGGCCATGGTCACATCTGTCCATAGATTTCCTGACCGATCTTTCGCCGTCTCAGGGGAACACCACGGTTCTAGTGATTGTGGATCGGTTCTCTAAGTCCTGCCGTCTCCTCCCGTTGCCCGGTATCCCTACAGCCCTACAGACTGCGGAGGCGTTATTCACCCATGTCTTTCGGCACTACGGGGTGCCGGAGGATATCGTTTCTGATCGGGACCCCCAATTCACGTCTCGGGTATGGAGAGCGTTCATGGAACGCTTGGGGGTCTCTGTCAGCCTGACCTCCGGTTATCACCCCGAGAGTAATGGGCAGGTGGAGAGAGTGAACCAGGAGGTGGGTAGGTTTCTGCGGTCGTATTTCCAGGATCGGCCAGGGGAGTGGGCACGCTACATTCCCTGGGCTGAAATGGCTCAGAACGCACTACGCCAATCCTCTACTAACGTGTCCCCTTTTCAGTGTGTGTTGGGGTACCAGCCGGTCCTGGCACCATGGCATCCGAGCCAGACCGAGGCTCCTGCGGTGGAGGAATGGGTACAGCGCTCCAAGGAGACGGCAGAAGAGGAGTGCTGACCGCCACCGCAGTGAGGCCCCCGTGTTTGTACCGGGGGACAGGGTCTGGCTCTCGACCCGAAACCTACCTCTCCGCTTGCCCTGCCGGAAGCTGGGGCGCAGTGTGTAGGGCCCTTTAAAGTCCTGAGGAGGATAAACAAGGTGTGTTATCGATTACAACTCCCTTCCTATTATCGTATTAACCCCTCGTTTCATGTGTCTCTCCTCAGGCCGGTGGTCCCCTGCAGGACAGTGAGGTGTTGAGGTCCCCCCCCCCCCCCTCTGGACATCGAGGGGTCCCCGGCGTACACGATCCGGGCCATTCTGGACTCAAGACGCCGGGTGAGGGGCCTGCAGTACCTCGTGGACTGGGAGGGGTACGGCCCGGAGGAGAGGTGCTGGGTACCGGTGGGGGACATCTTGGATCCATCCATGTTGAGGGATTTCCATCGCCTCCATCCGGATCGCCCTGCACCTCGTCCTCCGGGCGACCTCGAGGCCGGTGTCGGCGCTGCGGGAGCCGCGCGTCAGGGGGGTACTGTCACGAGTGGCGCTCGGCGGTCGTCGTCACCGGCCTATTAGCTGCCACTGATTGTCTTTCCTCTCCCTCCTTGTATGTTGATTGGTAGCACCTGTTTATATATGATTAGTTTGTCTTTATTAGACAGCCGGCCCGCCTGGTTGTTGTGTGGGATTATTTCAGTGTAACCTTCGGCTCTGTTGTAGAGGTACGTGTTAGTGCCTGGTCGTGACTTTTCCGTTGTACATTCTCATTCCCTGTGTTTGGGGCCGTTACTATTGTGAGCACCCTGTGGTGCGTTGGTGCTATTAAAGACGCACAGCTTTGCACTCACTGTCTCCTGCGTTTGACTCCACACACCTACGACACCTGAAGCATTACATGTCCCAAGATTACATAGGCTCTAATTACCTACCTGTGAATGCACAGTTCAACATTTACACTCAATATTGTTGATAGTACTTGCCCTCAAAAAGTGTACCATCTTGGTGAACTTGGTTGCGTTTAGAAATACACAAGATGTAGATTAGCAATATAATAATTAATAATTCTATATAATCATGTATTTATTTATTTCACCTTTATTTAACCAGGTAGGCTAGCTGAGAACAAGTTCTCATTTACAACTACGACCTGGCCAAGATAAAGAACAGCAGTTCGACACATACAACAACACAGAGTTACACAGTGAGTGCAAATGAGGTAAGATAAGGGGGGTAAGGCAATAAATAGGCCATGGTGGCGAAGTAATTACAATATAGCAATTAAATACTGGAATGGTAGATGTGCAGAAGATGAATGTTCAAGTAGAGATGATGGGGTGCAAAGGAGCAAGATAAATACATACAGTATGGGGATGAGGTAGTTGGATGGGCTGTTTACAGATGGGCTATGTACAGGTGCAGTGATCTGTGAGCTGCTCTGGCAGCTGGTGCTTAAAGCTAGTGAGGGAGACATGAGTCTCCAGCTTCAGTGATTTTTGCAGTTCGTTCCAGTCATTGGCAGCAGAGAACTGGAAGGAATTTACTACTCATTACAAAGTGAAAATACCTACAAACAGAAGATGAGCTTCTCCTTTAGTCAACTTTATTGCAGCTTTTTAAAAATAATTAATATTTCTTATAAAATTACCAAGATTGTTAGATTCATATTTGGATGAATTAGATTAAACAAAGATGTAGGCGTATTTTACAACATAAAAATACCTATTCTAGCGGTGGTGAGTAGTAGTCTAGCTAGCTGATTTAGAGAAACAGGATCGTCTTTTTCTTCCATTTTTAACATTACAAGTAACAATGCAAATGGACAACTCTGACTCTGTCTTCATCTGTAAGCATTTCCCCATCCTGGAGTCTGAGACCTTGTGGGAATCTGTGGTAGAGATGAAGAACGTAGCTATGGCAATTTACATTCCCTTATACTACACTAAACAAAAATATAAACGCACCATGTGCGTTAGTGCCTAAACTTAGCCCTTAACTTTGAAATTTGACAACTGGAGAGATGGAACAATAGAGAGCAGGAGCTTCCAAATTTGACGTTTGGAGAAATGTGGACAAACATCTAATTATGCATTGAGACGTTGAGAGCTTGTCGGTGTGTTATATTATTATGGTCCTTCTGTAGCTCAGTTGGTAGAGCATGGCGCTTGTAACGCCACGGTAGTGGGTTCGATTCCCGGGACCACCCATACGTAGAATGTATGCACACATGACTGTAAGTCGCTTTGGATAAAAGCGTCTGCGAAATGGCATATATTATATTATTATTATTATAAATTGTATGGAAAGAGTTCCTACCCATTGCACACTGGTTGAATATGTTTTTTGTCCCACTTTATTTCAATGCAATTACGTGGAATAGACATTGAATTGACGTCTGTGCCCAGTGGGTGAGCTCTTGGCAAAATTAAGTGGCGCAGTATCGGCTAAATGTTGTCCCGACTGCCTCACATTTGTAGCAATTACAGAGTGGTTAATGTGCACACAAATCAAATCAAAATAAAATGTTATTGGTCACAAACACATTTAGTAGATGTTATTGTGGGTGTAGCGAAATGCTTGTGTTTCTAGCTCCAACCGTGCAATGATATCTGATAATTCACAAGAATACACACAAATCTAAAGTAAAATAATGGAGTTAAGAAATATAAGACACTGCATCTGTGCAAGAGGTGTCACTGCAGTACCTGGTTCGAATCCAGGCTGCATCACATATGGCCGTGACTGGGGGTCCCATAGGGCGTCGCACAATTGGCCCAGCATCGTCCAGGTTTGGCCGTCATTGTAAATAAGAATTTGTTCTTAACTGACTTGCATAGTTAAATAAAATAAAATAAATTAATATCAATATTACACTGTACCCAAACCATTCTCGTGCATGCGCCATCGTGCGCAAATTGATTTTGTCCCCCCACACCAAACGCGATCACAACATGCAGGTTGAAAAACAAACTCTGAACCAATTATATGATTTTGGGGATCGGTCGAAAAGCATTAAACAATTATGGCAATTTAGCTAGCTAGCTTGCAATTGCTAGCTAATTTGCCCTATGTATTAATCCACAAATAAAACAGTCAACCAAATTGTTTCTAGTCATCTCTCCTCCTTCCAGGCTTTTTCTTCTTTGGACTTTATATGGCGATTGGCATCTAACTCTCATAGTTACCATGACAACCGACCGAACTCAATTCATCTTTCAATCACCCACGTGGGTATAACCAATGAGGAGATGGCACGTGGGTATATGCTTCTATAAACCAATGAGGAGATGGGAGAGGCAGGACTTGCACCGCGTTCAGCGTCACAAAAATAACTGACTTCTATTTTAGTGCTTGGCAACACAGACGCTCATTGGCGCACGTGAGCATTGTGGGTGCAATAGTTTAAAAACATGTATGTTTAAAATGTATTTTGCAATGGTCGCACACGCGACGCAAGTGGTGTGGTCAGCATGTTAGGACGAGCAAACACACACACGCCCCACTCTCTATCACTTTGAGGTTTCGAGGTTCTCCTTTTGCCTCTCTCTTTGACATACACATAATTTCTTATCGAAGGAGAAAGGACCCCCCACTTTTCTGCCATGACATCATCAACGTATTGGACAGCAAGGTGCAAGGCAGCAGCTCACTGTGGTCCCTAGTGGCCGGTTTTCACATCACTTCCCTACATCCTCAACGTGGATGGACGTCGAATACTGACTTGCATCATGGGTAGACTGGCTGCAAACCCTGGTTGACCGTATGCTGAGGCTTTAGTTCAGTGGTTCTGAAATAACAGTCTTTTGAGGCACAGGGAACCCAGGTTCGAACCCTGATCAAAGTCACTACTTTAGTAACAATATTCTGAAAAAGCCTTGTAGTGTCATGACTTCATCACATTCCTGGATGGGGTACTTGAGCCCCCTCCTGGTGTTAACGGCAGAGATTAGAGAAGCAGGCAAGCGAGAGGTGATCCCAGAGCAGATTAGAACTGCTGGCTGGGAGCAACAGCGGCAACAACATGGCCATTGGGTGGCCCTTTGGGAGGAGACCATAGAGTTGGATAGAGTGCCCACTGACAAAGATATAGGAGGTGGGCCCTCTTCCAACTCTATAAGGGAGACCCACCGACCGCCTCCATCTGACATACTGGGCTTAGTTTTTCAAAAATCTCTGGATTTCGGCTATCAGGTAGGATTAAATGCATAGAAATATAATTAATAGAGTGGAGGTCCCCATTCAAGTCAATGATTTGTCCGTCTTATTCATTCTATTTCTATGCATTTAATCCTATCCGATTAAATCCAAAATCTTTGTGTGTATTGTTGTGAATTGTTAGATACTACTACAGTGTTGGAACCAGGAACACAAGCATTTTGCTACACATGCAATAACGTCTGCTAAATATGTGTATGACATTTGATTTGATCTTGTCTGTCAAAGGTGGAACTTAGGAAAATCTTTAGAATCATTCAGTGATAGAATAATTTAGAATCATTATTACTTCTTTCATTAAATGTAGACGTTAATGCTGTAGTTATACATTTTCAGTGAAAATCCCTGTGCTTTAGCTGTCACCCTATTGGCTACAGTAGGTAGCTGGCGGCCTTCCTTCGCTGCTGTATTGCGAGACAGCGGTGCTCGGCAAACGGGAGTGCAGGACACTGTATCCCAGTGTTATGCTGCCGGGTTGCTATGCATCCTCTCCCCACGAAGTAGACTGACTGTAGCACGATGACATCTAGATGTTTACAAGTTATTTCTTGTAAATAAAATATTGGGAGGAAAAATATGGCCATGTTAGCTACACCCCCGCTACTCCCGGCGACATACTGATACAGCTGTCTATGTCGGCAAACGCCTCGATACCACCCTGGTGCACTGGTCATTCATACCGGCTTGTCTTCGTAAGGCCTGAGGGTAGGAGCTTTAGCTAATTGGCGTGTTCTTGTGACATCCAGATGGTGACCAATATTACACATTATTTCTCCTGAAGACCATCGAAATAACTGTATTTTTAACTAGCGTCCTACTGTTGTTGCCAGCTAGCCAGCATAAACTAGGTCGCTAGAGGGTTTGTAGGTTTGTTCGACGAAGTCTGAGTTCACTGCGGGAGTGTGACATCACTTTGATATTAGCTGCATCCCTTCTAGCCAAAACTGCGCACATACTGGTTCTGGTTCTGTACCAGTACCTTTCTGAGTTGTGTTCCAGTTTTTTATTTATTTTATTTGATCTTACCTTTATTTAACTAGACAAGTCAGTTAAGAACAAATTCTTATTTTCAATGACGGCCTAGGAACAGTGGGTTAACTGCCTGTTCAGGGGCAGAACGACAGATTTGTACCTTGTCACCTCGGGGATTTGAACTTGCTACCTTTCGGTTAACCACTAGGCTACCCTGTCACCCCCCAGTGAGGTGTAGGTGGAAGTGAAGGACACAATTCTGCCAGTTGTCTCTCTTTTAATGGCTGCATGGGATGGATACAAATGAAAAGCAATCTTTAATCTGGACTCTTCTGGACTCTCATGCCTGAGTATATTTTCCTCTCCTCATTACTTTGAGTAAACTGAGGAGTAAAAGCATGGCTCCCGTTGATCACAACTGTCACGAATCCCGCTTCCTGAGTCTGTGTTTGCCTGTGTTTCTGTCCTGGAGTGTGTTTCCGGTGTCCTGGAACGCACCCTGTCTGGTTGCCGGGCGAATTAGCTTGTTGGGAGATCGATGTTTACCCGCACCTGTATCCCATCAGTAATCTGCACACCTGTCCTGATCATCACCTCTCCCCTTCAAAAGCTCTGACCTGACATCCATTCCCTGCCGAATCGTTAGCCATGAACAGTATGTTGTGCCCACGAACCAGCCTCCAGTTTATAGAGTTTGTTTTATTGTTTTGTACGTCTTGCTTGCCTTTAACTTACCGCCGTTTGTTTTGTCTACAGCCATTGACCCGGAACCCCATACCCCATCCCTGACATACCCCATCCCTGTCATACCCCATCCCTGTCATACCCCATCCCTGACATACCCCATCCCTGTCATACCCCATCCCTGACATACCCCATCCCTGTCATACCCCATCCCTGTCATACCCCATCCCTGACATACCCCATCCCTGTCATACCCCATCCCTGTCATACCCCATCCCTGTCATACCCCATCCCTGTCATACCCCATCCCTGTCATACCCCATCCCTGTCATACCCCATCCCTGTCATACCCCATCCCTGTCATACCCCATCCCTGTCATACCCCATCCCTGACATACCCCATCCCTGACATACCCCATCCCTGTCATACCCCATCCCTGTCATACCCCATCCCTGACATACCCCATCCCTGACATACCCCATCCCTGACATACCCCATCCCTGTCATACCCCATCCCTGACATACCCCATCCCTGACATACCCCATCCCTGTCATACCCCATCCCTCCCTGTCATACCCCATCCCTGTCATACCCCATCCCTGTCATACCCCATCCCTGTCATCCTCCATCCCTGTCATACCCCCTCCCTGCCATACCCCATCCCTGTCATACCCCATCCCTGTCATACCCCATCCCTGTCATACCCCATCCCTGACATACCCCATCCCTGACATACCCCATCCCTGACATACCCCATCCCTGACATACCCCATCCCTGACATACCCCATCCCTGTCATACCCCATCCCTGACATACCCCATCCCTGACATACCCCATCCCTGTCTGCTCGTCGCCAGTGTGGTGTTATCCATTGGATCAGCCTGTCCACTCCCATCAACCCACCTCCGCTGCCCGCTCCTCCAACCGGAACTATCTACCTCCACGTTCTCATTGATTAATAAATACTCACCATCTTTATACTCACCTTGTCCTGGTCTGCTTCTGGGTCCAATTCTGGTAAACCCTGACAACAACATTAACACCATTTAGAGAATAAATGCAATAAAATAGTTCACTCTTGAAAGTAGTGTAATACATCTCAAAATAACCTTCAAATAATAAATGAAAATACATGAGATTTTCAGTTTTGATTTTAAATAAGTATCTCTTGAGCATCTCAATATTCTCCGGGTGATCTCCTTGTCTCCTTGTCTCCTAGTCTATTTTCCTTTTTTTCTGGTATGTAAAACTGGGCAGGTGATTGTAGTTTCCAGTAGGCATCCATCATATTTCTTGTTTTTAGATCGTTGTAGGATAAAAAGGGAAGACCAGGGAATAAATAACATATTGTGGACTATTGAGATGCTCCCCTGTTTTACAAAGCAACACGAAGAAACCAGGATTCAAAGCAAGAGCCCGTTTCCGAGGCAGATAAGAGAACCACAGCTATGCCACGTTTGTCTGCGAGCCCCAGAACATTGCTTACCCAGCATTATTATGACCACCCCAAGCCAGTGTGTTTAGTGTTGGTTCAAAGCGTATCCAAATTGCAGACACCCATGTACGATTCTAATCACCATTGCCTCCATTTTGTTCCACTCGCAGCCCATAATTTGGGCAGAGATATTGACGATGAAAGAAGAGGAGAAAACGGGAGTGCGGAGGGTGGGCAAAAGAGAGGAATACAGATGGAGAGATAAGAGGGAGGCAGGGTTAGGTGAGGCTGGAAAGCTTTGTGCTCAGGTAGGGCACAGCGGCAGTTGAAAGAGTCCAATCTCTCTCATTTCATACCTGCGGACAGGTGCTTGGCAAGGCATTGTGTGTGTGTGTGGATGAAGGGGGGGGAAGGACCTTTACAGAGGATCAAAGAAGGTTACGGTATACCTCCTTCCATCGCTCTTCTCCCCCACCACTGATCTGGTAACGATAGATTTTCACTCCTCCTGCTCTCACTCCTGAAGGGGGGTAGTTGTGTCAGATTACCAGGGCTGGGTATGTGGATAGCCTCATCTTCCTTCACTGAATGAACACCTCTTGTTGTTGTCAAAGCACCTGGATTATATGCTAACGTGTGTTTGTTTTACTCATTTTAACGTTTCACAACATCTGTTTTCTTTTATTAAGATCTGAAATTCACCTAAATGTGAAAACCACTACAAATAATTTCTTATTTCTCAAAAATCCTATTTTTCTTCCACATCCAAGCTGTAGATAAATGAAAGGTGGATGTTTTCAACATCCTCCCTAAATTGATGACTATCTCCAAATGATCCATGGTCTGCTGTGATAGTATTTTTAATAGACCTATCCCCGTGACTCTTAACTCACCCTCTGGTCAACTCTGCTTAAGTCACTGCTCATTAGTTCCTCTCCATCCATTATATCTTCAGCCTTTTCATGAAAACAACAGGCGTCCGATTTCATGGATTTGTGATACTACATTGAAGCAACCATTGCCACACCACCTATCAGCGGCTTCTTTATCGCGCTCGACACGGTATATTTACGACTCGAGTCCCTTTATGATTTCTCTACCATACAGCAGAGTGCGGTAAAGTGGAGACACCAGACATTATTTACTACGACGTTTTACCTTGGAGACACAGAGCCATTATACAGCACAGAAGGCATGCAGGATTGAAATTACATTCAAAATTTAGTGTTCCTTCCAAAGAATGGGCTCCCTTGTTGGATAGGTTTACCCTTTTCGCCATGGAGTTTCCCTCTTTGAAAGCAGGAATAATATTAAAAACAGCACCGGAGGAGGAACAAGTGAAAAGGGGAGAAGGCGTGTTGGCTCCAGTGTTCATCTTGTTGGGTTGTGAGAATGTGCTTTAAATCACCTACTGTGATGCGGCTTGTAGAAGAATTTTGTGGTTTTGCGTATTCTTTTAATTTTTTTAAATGAAATTATAGACTGCATGTGATTTTCATAAAGGACCTTTTGATTTTTTGAATGTCTAGAATGGTGTAAAAAAAAAGTTCCCATATCAGGATTGGGGTTGATTACATTTTAACAGTGGATTTTTAACACAGAGATGAAAGGTGAAGATACACTGGAGGTCATTCATTTTCAATGAAGAAGAGCAATGTGAGGCGAAGTGAGCAATGTGATCATAGGTGATACCATTTTGGCTGGTGGAGCAAGGCAAAAAAGTGGAGGGAAGTTATGTTATTGAATTTCAAATACTGAATAGGAAATTGCCTATTGCCCAATGAAGGTCTTTACATACATTGACTTGTACATTTTTAATGAAATTGTATTGATGTTGATTGTTTTCTGGCCAGGGACTACAGATGAAAATGAGCTATATAGCTAAATCTGGTGCAATGGAATTTTGTACATTGTCCCTGACAAATAAACAAATAAATAATAAATACATTTTTTAAACCAACATACACTAAGCCTGACACCATCTTCTCAAGTGACCTTGGCTGGTAATCTCTATTGTGGAATAGTACACTGTATTCGGCTTATTACTTTATAGTACCACTTAAAACCCGTACCATTTCCGTTTTCAGGGAATTCACCATGCGTATCTGCACCCTCGGGCCAAATCCGAACTTGTGATGCTTGCGTGTTACTCAAATGTTGGTGCATATCTGCCACTGACATTAAAGGGACAGTCCACACTATAATCAAAGTTTAATATTTCTTAGACCTCAAAAGTGGGTATTCTGTTGAGATTGTGATGAGTCCACGTTTCAAGCCAATGGTTGTGCAGATCCAACCAGTGGTGTAGTGGAGGTTGTAAATACTGTTTACTCACCTTTTTTAATTTTTGCACAAGCATTTACCCACCTATCACAGAAAAATGTATTGAAAATATGATACTTTATTCACCGAACTGCTTTTTTAACCACTGCCTCACTGATTCCAGTGATATGCCTCAAAGCATGAGGAAAAACAAAGCATTATGTAATGTCCAGATTTTATTCAGTGCTTATCTTGTCCATACATGTTTGGATTCAGATGAATCTACACAACAGATGGTGATGAACGTTCATCTTGACATTAGACGTCTTTTTGAGATCTGTAAACATCTGTCCAACTTCGATTTTTTAAATCCCATCAATGTGAACATTTTAAATGACACATGCGTCTCAAGTTAGGATTCCACATGCATATGATCTCACTATCCAAACATCCTGTATTCTAAGCTAATCAGTGCTGCCACTGGTGATGGGGTGTGTAATAGACTGTTTCTGTAGCGGTTTGACCGTGAGAACCCCCAGCTAAACCAGTCAAGTGATATCAAAAGGAAGGGCAGCGGGCCGGGATAAGACTGGGGGGAGAGGGGAACGGGGGTATTAACTGTCTGCCTTGGATAACAAACAGGTGGCTGATCCCCGGGCTTAAGGCCCACGGTGTCTCTACATCCTAGAGGCCCCTCTGTGTTTTTTCGTTTACTGTAGCTTGCATGCTTTGTTTCCGGGGAGTTATAGCGCGGTCAGGTTCAGGTTACGGTCAGGGCAGGTAGAGCCTTGGATTATATGGAGATTTGACCAGGATGAAATAAATGTTTGGTTTACAAAAAGTTTGTAAAGTTTACCTACTTCATAAATTGCATATGGAAAGTATTCAGACCCCTTCACTTTTTCCACAATTCTTTACGTTACAGCATTATTTAAAATATATATTTTTTCTCATCTATCTACACACAATATCCCATAAAGAAAAAGCAAAAACAGGTTTTTAGACATTTTTACAAATGTATATAAAAACAAAAACGTCATCATATTAACAAGTATTCAGACCCTTTACTCAGTACTTAGTGGAAGCATCATTGGCAGTGAATACAGCCTTGAGTCTTCTTGGGCATGATGCAACAAGCTTGGCACACCTGTATTTGGGGAGTTTCTTCTCTGCAGAACCTCTCAAGCTCTGTCAGGTTGGATGGGGAGCGTCGCTGCACAGCTATTTCCAGGTCTCTCCAGAGATGCTTGATCGGTTTCAAGTCCAGAATCTGTCTGGGCCACTCAAGGATATTCAGAGACTTGTCCCAAAGCCACTCTTGCGTTGTCTTGGCTGTGTGCTTAGGGTCATTGTCCTGATGGAAAGTGAACCTTCGCCCCAGTCTGAGTTCCTGAGTGCTCTGGAGCAGGTTTTCATCAAGGATCTCTCTGTACTTTGCTCCGTTCATCTTTCCCTCGATCCTGTCTAGTCTCCTAGTCACTGCCACTGAAAAACATCCCCACAGTATGATGCTGCCACCACCATGGTTCACCGTAGTGATGATCGGTGCCTGGTTTCCTCCAGACATGATGCTTGGCATTCAGGCCAAAGAGTTCAATCTTGGTTTCATCAGACCAGAGAATCTTGTTTCTCATGGTCAGAGTCCTTTGGGTGCCTTTTGGCAAACTCCAAGCGGGCTGTCACGTGCTTTTTACTGAGTGGCTTCTGTCTGGCCACTCTACCATAAAGGCCTTATTGGTAGAGTGCTGCAGAGATGGTTGTCCTTCGGGAAGGTTCTCCAATCTCCACAGAGGAACTCTGGAGCTCTGTCAGTGACCATCGGGTTCTTCACCTCCCTGACCAAGGCCCTTCTCCCCCGATTGCTGATTTTGGCAGGGTTGTCAGCTCTAGGAAGAGTCTTGGTGGTTCCAAACTTCTTCCATTTAAGAATGATGGAGGCCGCTGTGTTCTTGGGGGACCTTCAATGCTGCAGAAATGTTTTGGTACCTTTCCCCAGATCTGTGCCTCAACACAATCCTGTCTCGGAGCTCTGTGGACAATTCCTCCGACCTCATGGCTTGGTTTTTGTTCTGACATGCACTGTCAACTGTTGGACCTTATATAGACAGATATATGTCTATATAAGGGGCGGCAGGGTAGCCTAGTGGTTAGAGCGTTGAACTAGTAACTGGAAGGTTGCAAGTTCAAACCCCCGAGCTGACATGGTACTAATCTGTCGTTCTGCCCCTGAACAGGCAGTTAACCCACTGTTCCTAGGCCGTCATTGAAAATAATAATTTGTTCTTAACTGACTTGCCTGGTTAAATAAAGATAAAATAAATAAACGCCCCTTTCCAAATCATGTACAGTCAATTTAATTTACCACAGGTGGACTCCAATCAAGTTGTAGAGGCATCTAAAGGATGATCAATGGAAACAGGATGCAGCTTAGTCTCATAGCTAAGAGTTGGAATAGTTATGTAAATAAGGTATTTCTGTTTTATAATTTTGAAAAAAATGTTTGTTTTTTTAAACTGTTTTTCGTTTTGTCATTATGGGGTATTGTGTGTAGATTGAGGATTGAACATTTATTTAATCAATTTTAGAATAATGCTGTAAGGTAACAAAATGTGGGAAAAGTGAAGGGGTCTGAATACTTTCAGAATGCACTGTATGTATTTACTGTATTCTAGTCAAGGCCTATTCTATTTAACTATTTATGTACATATACTATTCTATCCTACGTATTCTACAGATATACTACATATTATATCCATATACTGTCCATAATGTCTATACATCCCATCATATATATGGGCTCCCAAGTGGAGCAGCGGTCTAAGGCACTGTATCACAGTCACAACAGACACCCTGGTTTGAATCCAGGCTGTATCACAACCGGCCGTGATTGGGAGTCCCAGAGGGCGGCGCACAATTGGCCCAGCGTCATTGCCGTCATTGTAAATAAGAATTTGTTCTTAGCTCACTTGCTTAATTAACTAAAGGTTAAAAAATATATGTGTATTTATAATTATACTCTGTACTCCAAAATTGCTCGTCTTAATATTTCTTAATTCCATTCTTTTACTTTTTAGATATGTTTGTATTGTTGTGTATTGTGAAATATTACTGCACTGTTGGAGCAAGGAACACAAGCATCTCGCTACAACCGCAATAACATCTGCTAAATATGTGTATGTGACCAATAACATCTGCTAAATATGTGTATGTGACCAATAACATCTGCTAAATATGTGGTGTATGTGACCAATAACATCTGCTAAATATGTGTATGTGACCAATAACATCTGCTAAATATGTGGTGTATGTGACCAATAACATCTGCTAAATATGTGTATGTGACCAATAACATCTGCTAAATATGTGGTGTATGTGACCAATAACATCTGCTAAATATGTGTATGTGACCAATAACATCTGCTAAATATGTGTATGTGACCAATAACATCTGCTAAATATGTGGTGTATGTGACCAATAACATCTGCTAAATATGTGTATGTGACCAATAACATCTGCTAAATATGTGGTGTATGTGACCAATAACATCTGCTAAATATGTGTATGTGACCAATAACATCTGCTAAATATGTGTATGTGACCAATAACATCTGCTAAATATGTGTATGTGACCAATAACATCTGCTAAATACATGTATGCGACCAACATGTTTTACATTTAATTAGTAATACCGGGGTTATCATGCCAGGGTTATGGTTTGTGTAATTGACGGGTCTTTGTTGGGTGAGCGGTGGAGTGTTAGTGCTGCCGTGTGGATACATAATTGATATTGAGTGTTGGAGGAACAAGAGGACGGCTCAGAGGGTTGGAGGACACGAGGACGGCTCAGAGGGTCGGAGGAACACGAGGGCGTCTCAGAGGGTCGGAGGAACACGAGGACGGCTCAGAGGGTCGGAAGACACGGGGACGGCTCAGAGGGTCGGAGGAACACGAGGACGGCTCAGAGGGTCGGAGGAACACGAGGATAGCTCAGAGGGTCGGAGGAACAAGAGGACGGCTCAGAGGGTCGGAGGAACACGAGGACGGCTCAGAGGGTCGGAGGAACAAGAGGACGGCTCAGAGGGTCGGAGGAACAAGAGGATGGCTCAGAGGGTTGGAGGAACATGAGGACGGCTCAGAGGGTCGGAGGAACAAGAGGACGGTTCAGAGGGTCGGAAGACACGGGGACGGCTCAGAGGGTCGGAGGAACATGAGGATGGCTCAGAGGGTCGGAGGACACGAGGACGGTTCAGAGGGTCGGAAGATACGGGGACGGCTTAGAGGGTCGGAGGAACACGAGGACGGTTCAGAGGGTCGGAGGAACACGAGGACGGCTTAGAGGGTCGGAGGAACACGAGGATAGCTCAGAGGGTCGGAGGAACACGAGGACGGTTCAGAGGGTCGGAGGAACACGAGGACGGCTTAGAGGGTCGGAGGAACACGAGAACGGCTCAGAGGGTCGGAAGACACGGGGACGGTTCAGAGGGTTGGAAGACACGGGGACGGCTCAGGGGGTCGGACGAACACGAGGACAGCTCAGAGGACTGGAGGAACACAAGCTCTGAGTCACTAGATATGTTTAAAAGTTCAATAAATCATTTGGCATAAAAGTGTCTCCCCTAAATGACCACATCATTCAACAATAATGTTGTTCAATTCGCAAAGTACAGTACATTCTCAAGTGACAACAATAGGGATTTCATTTCACGCTCAGGTTTTCCCATGTAGCTCCCCCATAAATTAGTGTTAACGTAGCGTTCAAGTGAATTCAATCTTGCCATGGCTTGGGAGAGATAATATGACATTTATAGATGGGCTTTCCACAGCCTTTACTAGCCTGTTCAACTGTTTTAGTGAGGAGCTCCGGTGTGAAGGGAAATGGGGAGGGAGTCTGCTCCAGATGCCCGGGATGTCTGTACAGTATTCACAGTGGTGTAAAGTACTTAAGTAAAAATACTTTAAAGTATAACTTAAGTCATTCTGTACTTTAATTTACTATTTATATTTTTGACAACTTTTACATTTACTTCACTACATTCCTAAAGAAAATAATTCACTTTTCAATCCATAAATTTTTCCTGACACCCAAAAGTACTTATTCAATTTTGAATGTTTAGCAGGACAGGAAAATGGTCCAATTCACACACTTATCAAGAGAACATGTGGTCATCTCTACTGCCTCTGATCTGGTGGACTCACTAAACACAAATGCATTGTTTGTAAATTATGTTTGGAGTGCGTCTCTGGGTATCCATAAATGTTAAAAACAAGAAAATGGTGCCATCTGTTTTGCCTAATATAAGGATTTTTTTAATTATTTACACTTTCGATACTTACATGTAAGTATATTTTGACAATGACATTTACATTTGATAGTTAAGTATATTTAAACCCAATACTTTTAGTCAAGTTGTATTTTCCTGGGTGAATTTCAGTTTTACTTGAGTCATTTTCGATGAAGGTATCTTTACTTTTACTCAAGTATGACAATTGTGTACTTTTTCCACCACTGAGTATATTCACAGTGGCTGTACAGTATTCACAACTGAGCGTGGCTGTACAGTATTCACAACCGGGCGTGGCTGTACAGTATTCACAGCCAGGGGTTGTTTTTACAGTATTCTCAGTGGCTTTGTAACAGGGCAGCTGTGATGTGCTCATCCATCTTAGGGACCATCACATTCAGCTTGACCTCTGCCCCCTGGATCCCACCCATCCCCCTCTGACACACACGCACACACACACACACCCCTCAGCAGTAACATCTAATTTAGTTTAACCAGTACAGGCTTGCCAAGACAGAGAGGAAGATTAAAGAGAGGAAGATTAAAGAGAGGGGCGTAAAGAGAGGAAGATTAAAGAGAGGAAGATTAAAGAGAGGAGCATAAAGAGAGGAAGATTAAAAAGAGGGGCGACGGCATGAAGAGAGAGGGAAAGAGGGAGGTCAGAGATTAGGGTGAGGGAGGAGAGGGGAAATATGAGGGGAGGGGAGGGTTAGAATGAAAAGGCCAGACACAATATTAACAACAGAGTAAAGTAAGCCTGGCCGACATATTTAGCCCATTATCAAAAACTCAAGGCAATTGTTCTCGCTCTCGCTCTCTGACAGACCGACAGACCCATTCAGAAACACACGCAATGTCTGACAATGTAATAATACAAAAGTCATATGCTTGTGTTTCTGATGCCAAGTGCCTTGTCCAAGAGTCTCATCAAACTCAATAGATAGTTATGTCAGACATTTATAAGGCTTGGTGCAGACGAGACGACCCGAGCCAAACTTCCTAATCACACTTAATGATTTCCATTCGTTGGCTTTCAGACAGAATCACTTTATCTGTAATGCTACAAATCCTGGATGTACATTGTCTATATTAGGACAGCTTCAGTCTATTCTTTCAATTCCTGCTGGGACTAAGGCGATCCTAATATGGACATCCTAGGGAAGAACACTTCCTCATGACTTCCATCTGCTTTCATCAATAAGATGACACTGAGTCCAAAGTGTAAGAGCTAGAAAATGGTATACCATACACTGTAGTTGAGGAATAATGGGGAAAGTAATTCTGCTTTGAAACCCCACTTTTGAGAAAATAGCCCTTGAATGTTTTGGTACACCGACTGGAGAGCTCTTCTTTGTCTCCATCCATTCAGCACCATTCACACCCTCATAAGCCTTAGCCTCATTCATCTCTTTATGGATTCAAATGTGAGGCCATGTGGTAAACACATCAAATCAAATCTCTGTTTATTTGTCACATGCACAGGATACAGAAGGTGTAAACAGTATAGTTATAGTACTTGTGTACTTGCATACTTTATTTATTTATTTTTTATTTATTTTTTATTTCACCTTTATTTAACCAGGTAGGCTAGTTGAGAACAAGTTCTCATTTGCAACTGCGACCTGGCCAAGATAAAGCATAGCAGTGTGAACAGACAACACAGAGTTACACATGGAGTAAACAATTAGCAAGTCAATAACACAGTAGAAAAAGAGGGGAGTCTATATACAATGTGTGCAAAAGGCATGAGCAATATCAAAAACAGAAAGTGTCCAGATAAAAATAGTTTATAAATATTTCATTGATAGATGACGTTTACCAGACACACTTGTATAAATTGATGGATCATGTGATAGAAATGCTATAACCCACATCTAGCTAAGTGGATGGGTCACTAGTGTCTAGCTAGACATGTACACATGTTCACTAAATACAATAGGTGGCCATAATCGCCCCCAGACACACCTGCTAAATTGATGGGTCATGTAATAATCCAGCCGAAGTCTATTGTTTAGACATGTAGCTAGCTAGAGAAACAATGAACCGCCATAATCTCAACTCATACTACTACCAATACAAACATTGTCATAGTTGTAGTATGAATCTGCAGGTAGCTAAAGCTATCAAACTAGGTTTAATGTTAGCTAGCTAACATTAGGCTATAACTAGCAACATCTTTTATTTCTGATTCAAATAATATTACTTCACAGATCAAAAACGTAACGTTAGCTATCGAGCCAGCAAGCTAACGTTTGCTAGCTATCTAACAGTACACTTTAAAAAAAAAACTTTCTGACCAAATCAGAAACGTATATCTGAAAATGTAGCTAGACTTTTACCCGTATACATCGATTAACGCTTCACGGCAGACTGGAACCATTTGCTCCGTTTTGTTTGTAGCTACATCTTGTTTGGCCAGCATTGTGTCAAATCACTCTAGTTCACATTGACTGTGGCGTGTGCAGAAAGTAGCCCATCACTTTTTTCAACTGATCTGTCAATCGCAGATGCTAAACTCAGTAGCAAAACCTTTGTAGTTTCTCGAGATGGCTAACATTATATCTTTCAAAAACGGCACAGTATAAATGACTGTCAACACATACTGAACAGCTCACGTTATAGACGGAAGCATGTTACATGGCAGACTAATCCAAACTCATCTCCCGACATGTCCAGCCCGACCCATTATCTCAGCCAATCATGGCTAGCGGGAAGGTTCCTGCCTTTTTCCGTGGATAAACCAACTAGGCTCGTAATTTAACAATTTTATTTGTGTTTATGGATGGAATACAAGTTTGCTACTAAGACACATTGAAGTCCACATGTTCCAGAAGGCATTTCTGCCAAAATAAAAAGCATTTTGATTTGAACAAAAAAAATGTTTACGTTCAAATTCCGCTACTGTGACATACACCTCGTTTCCTGAAACGAGTCACAGAAGAGCTTGTTCCTCCGCTTCTCCGCCCCTCTTTTGCACAGGTACATGTTTGTGTTGTTTTTTTGTCACTACAACTCTTCAGTGTCATTCGGTTAATTTTTTTCATCCCTTGCTGCTGCTCAAGTGGACTTACTTCCCTTCTCTCGCTTCCTTGGTTGCTCTCTCAATAACTTCGGGGGGCAGACCCCTGGTTGTTTTACATTTGTATACACGGGACATGATGATGTCTGCTCTGTAACAATAGAAATGCAATATCTTGAGGTCAAATGATGTAATCTTAATTTGTATTATAGGCCAAACTTGCTTACCACTTTTTCCATGTGGTTAATTCTTTCAACTACTCCATGAAATGATGACCTCTTCCTAAACATCTGGTCACATGATTCATTTTGTATGTGGTTTCCTAGAATTGGGGTTGTTTGACTAACCATTTGGCACGACTTACCCCACTCTCCCCTACATCACTCCCCAAAAACTAAGTATCCACCCTATGGCCCCGTGCACACTCAGCTTGTACAACTGATGTACAACCCATTTGACACAACAGTTGTTATACAACAGATATTTTGCGATGTAATGAAGAGTTTGTCTACAAAAGAAGGATTACACAACCATCTGTGGTGTCTCGACAACCGTTGTTTACATTTTTGTGCATACAAATTCTCTGTTGTTTCAATACAGTTGTGTCAAATGTGTTGTACATCAATCAATCAATCAAATGTATTTATAAATCCCTTCTTACATCAGCTGATGTCACAAAGGGCTGTACAGAAACCCAGCCTAAAATCCCAAACAGCAAGCAATGCAGGTGTAGAAGCACGTACATCCCGTTGTGCACGTTGAGTGTGTACGGGGCCTATGGGATTCCGTTGTACTGTCTGCATTGTAAGATAACCGTCGATTTAAAGAGCAATTGGTTTGTGGGAGTTTTTAATTTCCTGCATTGTAGGAACGTTCTCCTGCAACAGGGTGATCAAGATCCTTTATCTGTAGTGCACTACTCTTGACCAGAGCCCTATGGGCCAGGGTAAAACATTGTCCACAATAAAGGGAATAGAATGGCAGTTGGGACTTAGCCAAAGAGAGGGGAGTATAGAAGTAGGCTTTGTGAAAGATCACGGAGTTGAAAAGCTGATAAGACTCTGGTCAACAAACAATCTTAGGGAGATGATTTAATGTTTTTTTTGGCAAAGGATTGTCTGGCTCAATGTAAATTCTCTCATATGTACGTTAATAATAGGGCTTTCACGTCCAACTAATGTTTTAATGAAATGTTTTCAATGTTGTTGAAAAAACTAAAAAAGGTTAATCCTAAAATGTACGAGACGGATTCGCAGACACAGGTTAAATCTAGTCTTTTGGACTAAGAACCACTTTCAATGGTGAATTTCCATTGAACATGATTCTTATTTAAAATCCCTGTTTATACATGGTTCTAACATGCATCCTATCAGATAATAATGTATGTTTTAATAGTCTACACCTGTCTGAAAAATGTGGGCATAATCAGAATATGGACAAGATCAGGACAAAGGATACATGCTAGAACCAGGTATAAACAGGGTTTATGACTAGGTTCAGGGCCAGATTCAATCGTTTTTGTGTTGTGTACTGGCCAAGTCCAGTGTGTCTGCCTGCACAGTATTCAAGCCTTTTGTTCTGCTGCATGGATGGATGATGAATTATCCTGCATTGATGGATGATGAGTTCTGCTGCAGGGATGGATGATGAGTTCTGCTGCAGGGATGGATGATGAGTTCTGCTGCAGGGATGGATGATGAGTTCTGCTGCATTGATGGAGGATGAGTTCTGCTGCAGGGATGGATGATGAGTTCTGCTGCAGGGATGGATGATGAGTTCTGCTGCAGGGATGGATGATGAGTTCTGCTGCAGGGATGGATGATGAGTTCTGCTGCAGGGATGGATGATGAGTTATGCTGAAGGGATGGATGGTGGGAATACTCCATTATTTATCACCCTCATCCTCACCCTCAGTCTCTGCTTGTGTCCCAAATGGCACCCTATTCTCTATATAGTGCATTACCTTTGACCAGAGCCCAATGTAGACAGTAGGGTGCCATTTGGCCCTGGTCAAAAGGAGTGCACTATGTAGGGAGAAGGGTATCATTTGGTCCTGGTAAAAAGGAGTGCACTATGTAGGGAGTAGGGTGCCATTTGGAATTAGCTATGGAAATTGGCCACTTGCCTTCCCTTGCTCAGTGTGTGTCTCACATACTGTACACATACTCTCACACACCCAAGCCTGTACTAATAAACAAACAGAGACAGGCAGACAGGAAGGCAGACAGGAAGGCAGACAGGAAGGCAGACAGGCAGGCAGACAGGAAGGCAGACAGGCAGGCAGACAGGCAGACAGGAAGGCAGACAGGCAGGCAGACAGGCAGACAGGCAGGCAGACAGGCAGACAGGAAGGCAGACAGGAAGGCAGACAGGAAGGCAGACAGGCAGGCAGACAGGCAGGCAGACAGGCAGGCAGACAGGCAGACAGACAGGCAGACAGATGCAAGCATGCATGTACAGCACACGCACACACACTGCAAAACAACTATCTAGCTAGGTTGAACTACACTTTACACTGTCATTGACTCGTCCTCTGTGGTGGTGTCTTTCACTGTGTATTAGCCGTGGAGATTCCGGCCCGTCTCTAGCACCTTGCTAATCAGGCTTCGCTTGCTCTTTGTCAGTAGCATTTGAGGCCAGGCCAGGTAGCTGAGCGATGTGGAATTTCACATCGCTTCCCTGGCATGTTATGTGACCCCTCTATGGTAAGTGTCACTAGACGGGTATACGGTGCGTGTCAGGGACAGGCTTTCCCAGCCCACAACGCTCCGTGGGATTGACTTTCCACAGCCATGAATATGTTTTTATAAAGGATAATATCGCACCACTGTGGATAGCTTTATGGGTTGTTTGAAAGGTTGCTCAAGGGGCTGAGGGGAGCAAAAAACTGCATGTATTCATAATTCAATATTCACAGATGTCCTTGGTTTTTGACACAACGTTGGGTCTGTCAATGACTTCAAATGAACAAACCTAACATTTTGTTAGAGCAATCCATTGAGGATAATGTTTAGTAATAGTAAGGAAAACCCTACAGGGCTTACTACCATGTATGATTACCACAAAGTACCACACAGGTGGGGCACCAGAAATCTTACTGATATGGCAAATCTCCTAAGTATGTCACACGTAAAGAATGCTTTACACCTCACCAGATAACATATGCCCAAATAAACAGATGAAGAGAAAACTGCAATGTTAGATTAACTGTCCATCCATCCATCTGTCTGTGTGTGTGTGTGTGTGTGTGTGTGTGTGTGTGTGTGTGTGTGTGTGTGTGTGTGTGTGTGTGTGTGTGTGTGTGTGTGTGTGTCCACCGTCCCCCTCTAAGGACCCCAGCTGACTGGAAGGAATGTGGGACTGTGATGGGGGGGTTGTGTGATTTATGAGTGTGGTGGAAGGAATGTGGGACTTGTGATGGGGGGGTTGTGTGATTTATGATTGTGGTGGAAGGAATGTGGGACTGTGATGGGGGGGTTGTGTGATTTAGGAGTGTGGTGGAAGGAATGTGGGACTGCGATGGGGGGGTTGTGTGATTTATGATTGTGGTGGACGGAATGTGGGACTGCGATGGGGGGGGTTGTGTGATTTATGATTGTGGTGGACGGAATGTGGGACTGCGAAGGGGGGGTTGTGTGATTGATGATTGTGGTGGAAGGAATGTGGGACTGAGATGGGGGGGTTGTGTGATTTATGATTGTGGTGGACGGAATGTGGGACTGCGATGGGGGTTGTGTGATTTATGATTGTGGTGGAAGGAATGTGGGACTGCGATGGGTGGGTTGTGTGATTTATGAGTGTGGTGGAAGGAATGTGGGACTGCGATGGGGGTTGTGTGATTTATGTGTGGTGGAAGGAATGTGGGACTGCGATGGGGGTTGTGTGATTTATGAGTGTGGTGGAAGGAATGTGGGACTGCGATGGGTGGGTTGTGTGATTTATGAGTGTGGTGGAAGGAATGTGGGACTGCGATGGGTGGGATGTGTGGGGTGGAAGGAATGTGGGACTGCGATGGGGGGTTGTGTGATTTATTAGTGTGGTGGAAGGAATGTGGGACTGCGATGGGGGGTTGTGTGATTTATGATTGGGGTGGAAGGAATGTGGGAGCACCACATGTCTGAGGGGTTACTTGTTTACACACACAACACACACACACACACAAACCCACCTACACCTACACATACACAAACCCACCTACACACACACAGTTGGGGTACTGCGGGTGGTTGGCACCCCCTCATTAGCATGGGCATCACCTTTCAGCTGTGCCACTCTGCCCCCTTCATACCACCAGTGGAAGTGTGGTCGTGTGATGTATGGCTGGGCATATAGGAATGGACATTCCATCGCAATCATCCAATCTGAGCTATTGAAGGAGAACAGTGATGCTCATTATTCTGCAACTGTCCAGTATTGACAAAGCAGGGTAGCGGCAGGGTAGCCTAGTGGTTAGTGTTGGACTAGTAACCGAAAGGTTGCAAGTTCAAGTCCCCGACTTGACAAGGTACAAATCTGTTGTTCTGCCTTTGAACAGGCAGTTAACCCACTGTTTCTAGGCCATCATTGAAAATAATAATTTGTTCTTAACTGACTTGCCTAGTTAAATAAAAAATTGACATACCATCTACTGTGTATACCTGACTGTATAGTCATTATTGTGTCTGACCTGGAAAAGCCCAATCTAATGTTTGTTTTTTAATCTATGATCAAATGTCAGGTATTTTATGGCTTCTCTTTAGCTTCTTCTGATCTTGCTGAACTGGTTAGACTTTGTTACTCTTTGACAACTTCTATCAGACCAAAACCTCCTACTAATGGAGGTATGTGAGGAGGAAGAAGTGAAAAATATTTGCATTGTCACCAAGAGACGAATATCCATTTGAGAGCTAAAGTACTTTTGTTGTGCTAAACAGTCAATAAGAGAGTTCTCTTTCAAATATTTGTATTCGATGTATCACTATACGCTATACTATTATCTTGACCAGGTCGCAGTTGTAAATGATAACTTGTTCTCAACTGGCCTACCTGGTTAAATAAAGGTGAAATAAAAATAAAAAATACAAATATGGTCAACTCCTGTTTCGCAGACATGGTCTCTGAAGCCAGGGTAGAACCAACAGTAACACCCTTCAGACATGGTCTCTGAAGCCAGGGTAGAACCAACAGTAACACCCTTCAGACATGCTCTCTGAAGCCAGGGTAGAACCAACAGTAACACCCTTCAGACATGCTCTCTGAAGCCAGGTTAGAACCAACAGTAACACCCTTCAGACATGGACTCTGAAGCCAGGTTAGAACCAACAGTAACACCCTTCAGACATGGACTCTGAAGCCAGGGTCTGTAACACCCTTCAGACATGGTCTCTGAGGGTTAGAACCAACAGTAACACCCTTCAGACATGGTCTCTGAAGCCAGGTTAGAACCAACAGTAACACCCTTCAGACATGGTCTCTGAAGCCAGGTTAGAACCAACAGTAACACCCTTCAGACATGGACTCTGAAGCCAGGTTAGAACCAACAGTAACACCCTTCAGACATGGACTCTGAAGCCAGGGTAGAACCAACAGTAACACCCTTCAGACATGGTCTCTGAAGCCAGGTTAGAACCAACAGTAACACCCTTCAGACATGGTCTCTGAAGCCAGGTTAGAACCAACAGTAACACCCTTCAGACATGCTCTCTGAAGCCAGGTTAGAACCAACAGTAACACCCTTCAGACATGGACTCTGAAGCCAGGTTAGAACCAACAGTAACACCCTTCAGACATGCTCTCTGAAGCCAGGTTAGAACCAACAGTAACACCCTTCAGACATGGACTCTGAAGCCAGGTTAGAACCAACAGTAACACCCTTCAGACATGGACTCTGAAGCCAGGTTAGAACCAACAGTAACACCCTTCAGACATGGTCTCTGAAGCCAGGTTAGAACAGTAACACCCTTCAGACATGGTCTCTGAAGCCAGGTTAGAACCAACAGTAACACCCTTCAGACATGGTCTCTGAAGCCAGGTTAGAACAACAGTAACACCCTTCAGACATGGACTCTGAAGCCAGGTTAGAACCAACAGTAACACCCTTCAGACATGGTCTCTGAAGCCAGGTTAGAACCAACAGTAACACCCTTCAGACATGGACTCTGAAGCAGGGTAGAACATGTAACACCCTTCAGACATGCTCTCTGAAGCCAGGGTAGAACCAACAGTAACACCCTTCAGACATGGTCTCTGAAGCCAGGTTAGAACCAACAGTAACACCCTCCAGACATGGTCTCTGAAGCCAGGTTAGAACCAACAGTAACACCCTTCAGACATGGTCTCTGAAGCCAGGTTAGAACCAACAGTAACACCCTTCAGACATGGACTCTGAAGCCAGGTTAGAACCAACAGTAACACCCTTCAGACATGGACTCTGAAGCCAGGGTAGAACCAACAGTATCACCCTTCAGACATGGTCTCTGAAGCCAGGTTAGAACATGTAACACCCTTCAGACATGGTCTCTGAAGCCAGGTTAGAACCAACAGTAACACCCTTCAGACATGGTCTCTGAAGCCAGGTTAGAACCAACAGTAACACCCTTCAGACATGGTCTCTGAAGCCAGGTTAGAACCAACAGTAACACCCTTCAGACATGGACTCTGAAGCCAGGTTAGAACCAACAGTAACACCCTTCAGACATGGTCTCTGAAGCCAGGTTAGAACCAACAGTAACACCCTTCAGACATGGACTCTGAAGCCAGGGTAGAACCAACAGTAACACCCTTCAGACATGCTCTCTGAAGCCAGGGTAGAACCAACAGTAACACCCTTCAGACATGGTCTCTGAAGCCAGGTTAGAACCAACAGTAACACCCCAGACATGGTCTCTGAAGCCAGGTTAGAACCAACAGTAACATGACATGGTCTCTGAAGCCAGGTTAGAACCAACAGTAACACCCTTCAGACATGGACTCTGAAGCCAGGTTAGAACCAACAGTAACACCCTTCAGACATGGACTCTGAAGCCAGGGTAGAACCAACAGTAACACCCTTCAGACATGGTCTCTGAAGCCAGGTTAGAACCAACAGTAACACCCTTCAGACATGGTCTCTGAAGCCAGGTTAGAACCAACAGTAACACCCTTCAGACATGGACTCTGAAGCCAGGTTAGAACCAACAGTAACACCCTTCAGACATGGACTCTGAAGCCAGGGTAGAACCAACAGTAACACCCTTCAGACATGGTCTCTGAAGCCAGGTTAGAACCAACAGTAACACCCTTCAGACATGGTCTCTGAAGCCAGGTTAGAACCAACAGTAACACCCTTCAGACATGCTCTCTGAAGCCAGGTTAGAACCAACAGTAACACCCTTCAGACATGGACTCTGAAGCCAGGTTAGAACAACCACCCTTCAGACATGGACTCTGAAGCCAGGTTAGAACCAACAGTAACACCAGACATGGTCTCTGAAGCCAGGTTAGAACCAACAGTAACACCCTTCAGACATGGTCTCTGAAGCCAGGTTAGAACCAACAGTAACACCCTTCAGACATGGTCTCTGAAGCCAGGTTAGAACTGTAACACCCTTCAGACATGGACTCTGAAGCCAGGTTAGAACCAACAGTAACACCCTTCAGACATGCTCTCTGAAGCCAGGTTAGAACCAACAGTAACACCCTTCAGACATGCTCTCTGAAGCCAGGTTAGAACCAACAGTAACACCCTTCAGACATGGACTCTGAAGCCAGGTTAGAACCAACAGTAACACCCTTCAGACATGGTCTCTGAAGCCAGGTTAGAACCAACAGTAACACCCTCCAGACATGGTCTCTGAAGCCAGGTTAGAACCAACAGTAACACCCTTCAGACATGGTCTCTGAAGCCAGGTTAGAACCAACAGTAACACCCTTCAGACATGGACTCTGAAGCCAGGTTAGAACCAACAGTAACACCCTTCAGACATGGACTCTGAAGCCAGGGTAGAACCAACAGTAACACCCTTCAGACATGGTCTCTGAAGCCAGGTTAGAACCAACAGTAACACCCTTCAGACATGGACTCTGAAGCCAGGGTAGAACCAACAGTAACACCCTTCAGACATGGTCTCTGAAGCCAGGGTAGAACCAACAGTAACACCCTTCAGACATGGTCTCTGAAGCCAGGTTAGAACCAACAGTAACACCCTTCAGACATGGTCTCTGAAGCCAGGTTAGAACCAACAGTGACACCCTTCAGACATGGTCTCTGAAGCCAGGTTAGAACCAACAGTAACACCCTTCAGACATGCTCTCTGAAGCCAGGGTAGAACCAACAGTAACACCCTTCAGACATGGTCTCTGAAGCCAGAAGGTGCCAACGAAGGTGAAGTGATATCCAGTCGGTTAACACCTCATCAATGTATGAGGAATGGCCCAACATGCCACATCCCAAATCTCCTGTAAAGAGATGCCTTTGGTGTCCAAACAGTGGAACGAGCCCTCAGGCCCTCCACGGGCTGTAAACCCTTGCTATTATAAGCCAATATGAGTAGCCTCCACTATCCAATGGGATAGCAGTTCGCGAGAGAGGGGCCAAGAAATTAAGAGAGGTAATTCTTACTTTATACTCTTGTTCTATCCAAGTAAATTCGCAAAGTTCATACTGGACGTAAACATTGGAGACTCTCTCTTCTTCCGTAGAAGTGAAGGGCGGCGAGACAATTATAATTATCAGAGACCATAGGCAAGGTGCAAACCTCAGGCACCAATGGAGGACTGATAGTGCTCACTCCTAAGAGCAATCAGCAAAGATGTTTTAAAAGGAGAGATATTTCATCTCCACGCTTTCCAGCGGCTCAAAAGGCTGCTGCGAAATAGTCTCAAGCACAAATCAAATAAAATTTTATTGGTCACAGACACGTGATTAGTAGATGTTATTGCGGGTGTAGCAAAATGCTTGTGTTCCGAGCTCAGACAGCGCAGTAATATCTAAGAAATTACACAACATATACCCAATAGACACAAATCTAAGTAGGAATGAATTAAGACTATATACATCTGAACGAGCGATGTCAGAGTGGAAAGGACTAAGATACCGTATAATAGTATAGAATACAGTATATACATGTACACATGAGAGGAGTAATGCCAGATATGTAAACATTAAAGTGACTAGTGTTCCATTCCTTAAAGTGGCCAGTGATTCCTAGTCTATGCCTATAGGCAGCAGCCTCTAATGTGCTATTGATGGCTGTTTAACAGTCTGGTGGCCTTGAGATAGAAGCTGTTTTTCAGTCTCTCGGTCCCAGCTTTGATGCACCTGTACTGACCTCGCCTCTTGGATGATAGTGGGGTGAACAATAGACGGCTCCCAAGATGGAGCTGAAGGCTTGGAGAATCTGCGTGTTATTGTCGTTATATTATTATTATATATATTATATTGTCGAGGCCTATATGACAGGCCGAGATAGTGGCTAAATAGACCTTTACAGCAGATAATCTTCCCTCTGTCCAAAGAAGGTCCTACGAAAAGCATAGAACCTCACATACAAAGCATTGGTAAGGGAATGATCTGCCTTAGGTCGCACCATTTCTCAAAAACACACCACTTGTTTCCGTACACTGTGCATGTAGAAGGGGCTCTGGCACTCTGGATACTCAATGACCTAGAGTTGCAAGCCTGTCACATTCAAATCCATCATCTCACTGCCAGGCCCAAAATGTCCTCTTTGGCTTGGGTCAAAAGATTCCTGTGTAGCGATAGCTCCCAGCTTCCCTGGTCATTGAGGGGCTCTAAGGTAAGAGATAAGCCTTGTTCCCTTGGTTACCAAAGTGGAGAGTATAAGGCATAGAGGAGGAAAATGTGTCAACCTTGCCAGGGGTGTGCTAACGCTTCCACCCCTAATGGTACGTTTTCACCACTTGAGGATGGAGTCTCCAAAAACCCTCACAGGGTTGTCACTAACAGTCTGGGTGTCAGTCTGGATAGACTCGAGAAGTGGGCGCTCTAGAGGCTGGAATACCCCAGCCTCTGTCATGCACACCCCAGGGTGCAACCATGCTGCAAATGGGGTGGAGAGAGTGTCCCAGTAACTGGGATACCTCTTAATGTGTCTGAAACATATCAGCATTGCATTATTTTCTTGATAAACATGTTCAATCCTCTTGGACTGCACCCCTAGTGAGCGGCGAAAGGTTTGGCTTTACCGAGCGGGAAAGAGCAGCCAATCCCCATTAGTTCCTGCCAGGATGGGCAGCTCCTCTTGCTTGGGTTTATTAAGGATCTCCATTTGTTCATGCCAAGGTAGCATCTTAGTTTGGCGGATGCCAGGAGAAAGCTACCTGCCCGAATGTGTAGTGCCAACTGTAATGTTTGGTGAAGGAGGAATAATGGTATGGGGCTGTTTTTCATAGTTCTGGCTAGGCCCCTTAGTTCCAGTGAAGGGAAATGTTAACGATACAGCATACAATGATGATTCTAGACGATTCTGTGCTTCCAACTTTGTGGCAACAGTTTGGCGAAGGCCCTTTCCTGTTTCATCATGACAATGCCCCCATGCACAAAGCGAGGTCCATACACAAATGGTTTGTTGATATTGGTGTGGAAGAACTTGACTGGCCTGCACAGAGCCTTGACCTCAACCCCGTCGAACACCTTTGGGATGAATCGGAACGCTGACTGCAAGCCAGGCCCAATCGCCTAACATGAGCTCACTAATGCTCGAGGCTGAATGGACACAAGTCAATGTTCCAAAATCTAGTGGAAAGCCTTCACCGAAGCGTGGAGGATGTTACAGCAGCAAAGTGGGGACCAATTCCATATTAAATCCCATGATTTTGGAATTAGATTTTCAACAAGCAGGTGTCCACATACTTTTGGTCATGTAGTGTAACTTCTTACTTGTAAATAAATCTAAAACTGACAGTTCTGGAGATACTTTTTTTGATAGATTCTCAAATGTATTTATCCCCTGGTGATACCTAGTCAGTCCTCTTTCATCCCATAATTGAAATGTATCACCAATCATACTTGGTTTAAAGTCACCATCCATCACAATTTCTTGCAGGTAGATCAGGTTTGTTTGGATGCTTGTTGTTATCTTTGTCCAGACCTTTATGGTGCTATTTATACAAGTATTTTCTATTTTCCTAGAGTGTGTATTGATTGTCTTCATAAATATAGTTGTACCTATTGGTGTTTCCATTTGTTGGATTTACATCTTTCTCCATTTACTTGATGATACAAAAATGTATTTTATTTGGGTGGCTATGTAACAATTGATTATGTTTTTGGTAATGCTAGTCCCCCTGTTGTTTACGTTGTTTGATTGGTTTAAGTTTGACAAGCCTTTTTCCTCCCCAGATAAATGTACTTCGGAGCTTGTCCCACAGTTTAAAAGTATTTGGCGTAATTGTTATTGGTAGATTCTGAAACACAAATCCAAGTCTTTGGAGGACATTCACTTTTATAGTTTTAAATGTTTCTGTCATTGTTAAAGGAACTCTTTAACAATCTTTGTAGGTCCTGTTTAAGCTGCTTTTCCAGCAATATTGGCATGCCAGGCACATAGCCATTATGCTGTGATCATGTATTAGGCCTACTGCACAAACCTCATTCCTACATAACTGTTTTTATTAGATTAATGTTACATTTTTTCAGTAGATGTCAGCTTGCTATTGACTGCGAAAGTGATCTTGACTCGCATTTAGACTGAGAAAACAACGCAAAAGTAAGTAATTTCTGTAGATCAAATGTTGCTTTCTCTTTAACAAAAAAAGAAGCATGTGATATTATCTCTCCTCGAAGCACTGCTTTGTCCCATTCCCATACCATTATGGGGGAGACCTCTCCATCATCATTTATTTACAGCTATTGTTTCAGTGTTGCCCTGATTCTACTCTTAAATTCATTGTCATGTAGAAGTGAATTATTAAATCTCCAAACTGTCAAGCCTTTCTCTAGTCCTATATTTACTTTCATATTAGCAACTATTGACCAATGAACATTCATGTGGGTGTGGCTTCACACATAAATGCCTACAAATTTCCAAACACGGTCAAGACTCAAAATATAAATATAAGTACATTTAGATTGACCACATGGTGGCGCTATAACAGGCAGGTGTTTTTCTCTTGATCTGTTTGACTCAGATTGATGAAAGTTGTTGCACATGCTCAGGGATAAGAGTCTAGCTAAGTTGTAAAGTATGGTTAGGTTCGGTACATGGTGGTGTTATTTACAGGAAAAGCATATCACCCAAGCTCATTGGCTTGTAGCGGCCATGTTTGAGATAGAGTCTTGTAAATTCCTGTGTTTAAAGACAACTGTGGATAGATGCTATATACCAAATGGAGTATTGATCAGTCCAGCGATTCTTGAGAAGACAACTTTTAAAATAATTGAAATCATTGGAAAATGTCCAAAACAGGCATTTGGTATGATCTGTTCGATTTGGCAAACACGGTATAAATTACAAAGTATTTCATCCTACGGGAATGGGTGCAATTTGTCATGATGGTGGTGCTATGGAACCAACAATGCACCAACAGCTTCACCACACAGTCACAATCATGAAACATGGGACCAACACTTTACATGTTCAGGTTATATTTTTGTTCAGTATAGCTAGCTAAGTAAGGGTGTTGTACAACTATACTCAGCGATGTGACGTTGCGATAAGAGCGATGCAAAACTTAGCGCTCACAAAGTCACACACGGTATCTGCGCATGTGCACAAATCCCTTCACACAGTTACAATGTGAGAGATACAGGACCACTACAGTGGAGAAGTTGAGCCTGATGCTTCTAAACCAGGCTTGGGTAATTCCAGTCCTCGGGGGCCTGATTGGTATCAGACTTATCCCCCATCCCTAGCAAACACACATGATTTAAACTAATTGCATTTTTAACTGAAGATCATGATTAGTTGATTATTGGAGTCAGGTGTGCTAGCTGGGGCTGGGGGAAAAGTGTGACACTAATCAGCCCCCCCCCGAGGACTGGAGTTGCCCAGGCCTGCTCTAAACTCTGAGTTGCGGAAATTGACCCATTTGGCAGTTTACATACTGCATCATCGTCACATCACTGAGTCTACAACAAGTTAGCTAAATTGTTTGCCGTTTTTGCAAGTGGTTTTATCTAAGTTATTTGTTTGCTACTAGTGTTTGAGACTTTGACAGTGCCACAAGTTGAGCTCAATTGGTTAGGTGGCAGCTAGCTAACTTAATCTTAGCTGGCGAACTAGCTACGCTAGACATGTGTAGTAACGTTAGCTGCGTAATGCTACTTCGCGTTGCTTAGGCCTAGTCTGTTTTTAAGTGTATTTGCAACAGACCACTAAACTTCATCTCGCCATAGGGCACTAATCGAATTAAAGTTAGGTTTAGAAACTAGTGTACAGTTTCACGCCTAACATTTACAGTGGGTTAAAAGAGACTGCTGTCAGCATGTTGTAATACTAAGAACTGACCTATGTAAAGGTAGCCACAATAGTTGATTTTACGGATTACTTTCAAAATAAAAGTCCCTCACAGAAACGGATGCAACGGACTCGTGCCATATTTCAACCAAATAATCCTAAACAAGATTGGAATATGTGCATTTACGTATGTGAATGTTTCACTGTGAAACGCTATCAATACTCCTAAGGCACCTCTTCAGGTAGTACAAACACTTTTGTCATCTTATAACAACTGCTCAACTCAATTTAACATTTACCAACAATGAAAAACAATACCTGCACCCTGGCAACACTGCATGCAGCTACAATTGTACTTTTATTTGTTCCGTTGGCCGTGTTGTTTTTCAACACAGTCTTTATATATTGTTTTGTTCATACTGTACTTTAAGACATTACCAAGCCCAAGCGAAAGGCTATTCAAAATAAACTAAATGACCTCCAATGGTGCTACCACTTCCCCTGGGTAGCATTTTTTGATCTTCACATTGATCCTATAAGAAATTGGAACACTTCCCTTGAAAAGAGCTCAAAATGCCACATACAGGGTTAGCACAGGTTAGCACCGGTTAGCACCGGTTAGCACAGGTTAGCACCGGTTAGCACTGGTTAGCACAGGTTAGCACCGGTTAGCACTGGTTAGCACTGGTTAGCACCGGTTAGCACTGGTTAGCACCTGTAACACTTCAGGTGTCGTAGGTGTGTGGAGTCAAACGCAGGAGACAGTGAGTGCAAAGCTGTGCGTCTTTAATAGCGCCAACGCATCCCAGGGTGCTCACAATAGTAACGGCCCCAAACACAGGGCATGAGAATGTACAACGGAAAAAGTAACGACCAGGCACTAACACGTACTTCTAACAACAGAGCCGAAGGTTACACTGCAATAATCCCGCACAACAACCAGGCGGGCCGGCTGTCTAATAAAGACAAACTAATTAGCTGATTTAATCATGAACAGGTGCTACCACTAAACATACAAGGAGGGAGAGGAAAAACAATCAGTGGCAGCTAATAGGCCGGTGACGACGACCGCCGAGCGCCAACCGCCCGGGAAGGGGAGACACCCTCGGTCGGACTCGTGACAGTACCCCCTCCTGACGCGCGGCTCCCGCAGCAGCGCCGACACCGGCCTCGAGGTCGCCCCGGAGGACGAGGTGCAGGGCGATCCGGATGGAGGCGATGGAAATCCCTCAACATGGATGGATCCAAGATGTCCCTCACCGGTACCCAGCACCTCTCCTCCGGACCGTACCCTCCCAGTCCACGAGGTACTGCAGGCCCCTCACCCGGCGTCTTGAGTCCAGAATGGCCCGGATCGTGTACGCCGGGGTCCCCTCGATGTCCAGAGGGGGGGGAGGGACCTCCGGTACCTCACTGTCCTGCAGGGGACCAGCTACCACCGGCCTGAGGAGAGACACATGAAACGAGGGGTTAATTCGATAATAGGAAGGGAGTTGTAATCGATAACACACCTCGTTTATTCTCCTCAGGACTTTAAAGGGCCCTACACACTGCGGACCCAGCTTCCGGCAGGGCAAGCGGAGAGGTAGGTTTCGGGTCGAGAGCCAGACCCTGTCCCCCGGTACAAACACGGGGGCCTCACTGCGGTGGCGGTCAGCACTCCTCTTCTGCCGTCCACTCGCTTGTCGTAGAGACTCCTGGACGGCCCTCCAGGTCTCCTTGGAGCGCTGTACCCATTCCTCCACCGCAGGAGCCTCGGTCTGGCTCGGATGCCATGGTGCCAGGACCGGCTGGTATCCCAACACACACTGAAAAGGGGACACGTTAGTAGAGGAGTGGCGTAGTGAGTTCTGAGCCATTTCAGCCCAGGGAATGTATCGTGCCCACTCCCCTGGCCGATCCTGGCAATACGACCGCAGAAACCTACCCACCTCCTGGTTCAATCTCTCCACCTGCCCATTACTCTCGGGTGATAACCGGAGGTCAGGCTGACAGAGACCCCCAAACGTTCCATGAACGCTCTCCATACCCGAGACGTGAATTGGGGGCCCCGATCAGAAACGATGTCCTCCGGCACCCCGTAGTGCCGAAAGACATGGGTAAATAATGCCTCCGCAGTCTGCAGGGCTGTAGGGATACCGGGCAACGGGAGGAGACGGCAGGACTTAGAAAACCGATCCACAATCACTAGAACCGCGGTGTTCCCCTGAGACGGCGGAAGATCGGTCAGGAAATCTATGGACAGATGTGACCATGGCCGCTGTGGAACGGGAGGGGTTGTAGCTTCCCTCTAGGAAGGTGCCTAGGAGCCTTACTCTGAGCGCACACTGAGCAAGAGGAGACATAACCCTTAACGTCCTTAACCAACGTAGGCCACCAATACCTCCCCTGAAGGCTCCCCACTGTCCTCGTCACCCCAGGGTGACCCGAGGAGGGTAGGACGTGAGCCCACCGAATCAACTTGTCCCGAACATCAAGCGGCACGTACCTTCGCCCCGCTGGACACTGAGGAGGCGCGGGTTCAGCCCGTAACGCCCGCTCGATGTCCGAGTCCACCTCCCATACCACTGGGGCTACCAGCTTAGAGGCGGGAAGGATGGGAGTAGGTTCGGTGGACCCATCCTCGGTGTCGTAAAGGCGGGACAGTGCGTCAGCCTTCACGTTCTGGGAGCCCGGTCTATAAGACAAAGTAAACCGGAACCGGGTGAAGAATATGGCCCACCTTGCCTGACGTGGGTTAAGTCTCCTTGCAGCCCGAATATACTCCAGATTCTGGTGGTCGGTCCAGATGAGAAAAGGGTGCTTAGCCCCCTCAAGCCAGTGTCTCCACACCTTCAGAGCTCTAACCACTGCTAGCAACTCCCGGTCCCCCACATCATAGTTACGCTCCGCTGGGCTGAGCTTCCTTGAGAAGAAAGCGCAGGGGCGGAGTTTTGGTGGCGTACCCGAGCGCAGTGATAGCACGGCACCCACCCCAGCCTCGGACGCGTCCACCTCCACTATGAATGCTAGAGAGGGATCCGGATGCGCCAACACGGGCGCCTCAGTGAACAGCGCCTTCAACTTGTTGAATGCCCTGTCCGCCTGTGCTGACCACTGCAATCGCACCGGGCCCCCCCCCAGCAGTGAGGTAATGGGAGCCGCTATCTGGCCAAAACCCCGGATAAACCTCCGGTAGTAGTTGGCAAAACCCAAAACCGCTGCACCTCCTTTACCGTGGTTGGAGTCGGCCAATTACGCACGGCCCTAATGCGTTCACCCTCCATCACCACCCCGAGGTGGAAATGCGATATCCCAGAAAAGAGACGGCTCGTTTAGAGAACACGCATTTCTCAGCCTTGACGTATAGGTCATGCTCCAGCAGTCTTCCAAGCACTTTGCGCACCAGAGACACATGCGCGGTGTGAGTGGCCGAGTAGATCAGAATGTCATCGATATAAACAACCACCCCTGACCGCACAGGTCCCTGAGAATCTCGTCTACAAAGGATTGGAAAACGGCTGGAGCATTCTTTAACCCATACGGCATGACGAGGTACTCATAGTGGCCGGATGTAGTACTAAATGCGGTTTTCCACTCGTCTCCCTTCCGAATACGCACCAGACTATACGCGCTCCTGAGATCCAGTTTTGTGAAGAACTGCGCTCCGTGGAACGATTCCACCGCCGTAGCGATGAGAGGTAGAGGGTAACTATACCCCACTGTGATGGCGTTTAGACCTCTATAATCGATACACGGACGCAAACCTCCCTCCTTTTTCCTCACAAAAAGAAACTCGAGGAGACGGGTGAAATGGAGGGCCGAATGTACCCCTGTCCCAGCGACTCCGTGACATATGTCTCCATTGCCAACGTCTCCTCCTGGGACAGCGGGTACACATGACTCTTGGGAAGCGCAGCGTCTACCTGGAGATCTATCGTACAATCCCTTCCCGGTCGATAAGGTGGTAATTTAGTCGCTTTCACTTTACTGAAAGCGATTGCCAAATCGGCATACTCGGGGAATGCACACCGTGGAACCCTGGTCTGGACTCTCCACCGACGTGGCACCGATGGAAACTCCCAAACACCTTCCAGAACACTCCTCTGACCACCCCTGGAGAACCCCTTGTCTCCACGAAATTTTAGGATTGTGCCGGGCCAGCCAGGGAGTCCCCAGCACCACTGGAAACGCAGGCGAATCAATAATAAAAAAACTGATACGCTCCCTATGATTCCCCTGCGTCACCATGTCCAGTGGGACCGTGGTCTCCCCGACCATCCCTGACCCTAATGGCCGGCTATCTAGGGAGTGCACGGGGAAAGGAGAATCTATCGGCACCAGCGGAACCCTTAACTTAAGGGCGAGTCCGCGATCCATAAAGTTCCCAGCTGCGCCTGAATCGACTAGCGCCCTATGCTGGGAAGAGGGAAAAAGTGAAGGAAAGAGATTAAGACAAACATATGGCCAACAAGGGATTCTGGGTGAGTCTGATGCTGACTCACCTGGGGTGACCGAGAAGCGTTCCGCCTGCCATCTCTACTCCCAGACGGACCCCCCCAGCACCGATCAGACGTGTGTCCTCTCCGACCACAGTTGGTGCAGGGAAGGCCTCCTCCTCCGGTACCCCTCGGCGCAGCCCCTCCCAACTCCATCGGAATGGGAGCGGAGGGGCTGGGTGGTGGAACGCACAGGACCCTCTCTGAACGCCCGCGGGCAGCCAGCAGATTGTCCAGTCGAATGGACATGTCAATCAGCTGCTCCAGTGACAGAGTGGTGTCCCGACACGCTAACTCCCGGCGGACGTCCTCTCGGAGACCACACCTGTAGTGGTCCATAAGGGCCCTGTCGTTCCACCCAGATCCGGCTGCCAAGGTCCGGAACTCCAGCGCGTAATCCTGGGCGCTCCTCCTCTCCTGCCTGAGATGGAAAAGTCGTTCTCCCACCGCTCGGCCGTCTATAGGGTGATCAAATACGGCACGGAAGCGGCAGGAAAACTCTGGGTAGTGCTCCCGCGCTGAGTCTGGGCCATTCCAGACTGCGTTCGCCCACTCCAGAGCACGACCCGTGAGGCAGGAGATGAGGACACTCACCCTCTCCGCTCCTGAGGGAGTGGGTCTAACGGTGGCCAGGTATAGCTCCAGCTGCAGCAGAAACCCCTGGCAACCCGCCGCCGCTCCATCATAAGCCCTCGGTAGCGTCAGACGAAGGGTGCTGGAGTCGAGTGATGGGGAGTCCGGAGTCGGGGGTGCCGAAGGTGGAGAGAGGAGACCACTCCTCTCCCATCGGTCCATTCTCTCCATCACTTGATCCATCGCGGATCCGATCCGATGGAGAATGGTGGTGTGGTGGAGAACCCGTTCCTCCATCGATGGGAGAGGGTTGGCTGCTGCTCCTGCTGACTCCATTCGATTTTATTTAGGTGCGGGATTCTGTAACACTTCAGGTGTCGTAGGTGTGTGGAGTCAAACGCAGGAGACAGTGAGTGCAAAGCTGTGCGTCTTTAATAGCGCCAACGCATCCCAGGGTGCTCACAATAGTAACGGCCCCAAACACAGGGCATGAGAATGTACAACGGAAAAAGTAACGACCAGGCACTAACACGTACTTCTAACAACAGAGCCGAAGGTTACACTGCAATAATCCCGCACAACAACCAGGCGGGCCGGCTGTCTAATAAAGACAAACTAATTAGCTGATTTAATCATGAACAGGTGCTACCACTAAACATACAAGGAGGGAGAGGAAAAACAATCAGTGGCAGCTAATAGGCCGGTGACGACGACCGCCGAGCGCCAACCGCCCGGGAAGGGGAGACACCCTCGGTCGGACTCGTGACAGCACCAGTAGGCATTTGTAGAATTATTTTAGAAAATAAATGCCATGAATGCATTAATTCCTTTCGATTGAGATAATACACGTAACAATATAGATCCTTAGATAATTCAGGGTTGTTTTTGGATTTCAATCATGCCACTAACATGGGATGGTAAAGGCCTAGATAGAATGACCACACCCTGTAACTCTCCGGGACCAGGTTTGATGGCCACCACCCTGTAACTCTCCGGGACCAGGTTTGATGGCCACCACCCTGTAACTCTCAGGGACCAGGTTTGATGGTCACGACCCTGTAACTCTCCAGGACCAGGTTTGATGGCCACTCCCTGTAACTCTCAGGGACCAGGTTTGATGGCCACCACCCTGTAACTCTCAGGGACCAGTTTTGATGGCCACTCCCTGTAACTCTCAGGGACCAGGTTTGATGGCCACCACCCTGTAACTCTCAGGGACCAGGTTTGATGGCCACCACCCTGTAACTCTCAGGGACCAGTTTTGATGGCCACTCCCTGTAACTCTCAGGGACCAGGTTTGATGGCCACTCCCTGTAACTCTCAGGGACCAGGTTTGATGGCCACCACCCTGTAACTCTCAGGGACCAGGTTTGATGGCCACCACCCTGGAACTCTCAGGGACCAGGTTTGATGGCCACCACCCTGTAACTCTCAGGGACCAGGTTTGATGGCCACACCCTGTAACTCTCAGGGACCAGTTTTGATGGCCACTCCCTGTAACTCTCAGGGACCAGGTTTGATGGCCACTCCCTGTAACTCTCAGGGACCAGGTTTGATGGCCACCACCCTGTAACTCTCAGGGACCAGTTTTGATGGCCACTCCCTGTAACTCTCAGGGACCAGGTTTGATGGCCACCACCCTGTAACTCTCAGGGACCAGGTTTGATGGCCACCACCCTGTAACTCTCAGGGACCAGGTTTGATGGCCACACCCTGTAACTCTCAGGGACCAGGTTTGATGGCCACCACCCTGTAACTCTCAGGGACCAGGTTTGATGGCCACCACCCTGTAACTCTCCAGGACCAGGTTTGATGGCCACCACCCTGTAACTCTCAGGGACCAGGTTTGATGGCCACCACCCTGTAACTCTCAGGGACCAGGTTTGATGGCCACCACCCTGTAACTCTCAGGGACCAGTTTTGATGGCCACCACCCTGTAACTCTCAGGGACCAGGTTTGATGGCCACCACCCTGTAACTCTCAGGGACCAGGTTTGATGGCCACCACCCTGTAACTCTCAGGGACCAGGTTTGATGGTCACCACCCTGTACCTCTCAGGGACCAGGTTTGATGGCCACCACCCTGTAACTCTCAGGGACCAGGTTTGATGGCCACCACCCTGTAACTCTCAGGGACCAGGTTTGATGGCCACCACCCTGTAACTCTCAGGGACCAGTTTTGATGGCCACTCCCTGTAACTCTCAGGGACCAGGTTTGATGGCCACCACCCTGTAACTCTCAGGGACCAGGTTTGATGGTCACCACCCTGTAACTCTCAGGGACCAGGTTTGATGGCCACCACCCTGTAACTCTCAGGGACCAGGTTTGATGGTCACCACCCTGTAACTCTCAGGGACCAGGTTTGATGGCCACCACCCTGTAACTCTCCAGGACCAGGTTTGATGGCCACCACCCTGTAACTCTCAGGGACCAGGTTTGATGGCCACATCCTGTAACTCTCAGGGACCAGGTTTGATGGCCACACCCTGTAACTCTCAGGGACCAGGTTTGATGGCCACTCCCTGTAACTCTCAGGGACCAGGTTTGATGGCCACATCCTGTAACTCTCAGGGACCAGGTTTGATGGCCACACCCTGTAACTCTCAGGGACCAGGTTTGATGGCCACATCCTGTAACTCTCAGGGACCAGGTTTGATGGCCACACCCTGTAACTCTCAGGGACCAGGTTTGATGGCCACTCCCTGTAACTCTCAGGGACCAGGTTTGATGGCCACCACCCTGTAACTCTCAGGGACCAGGTTTGATGGTCACCACCCTGTAACTCTCAGGGACCAGGTTTGATGGTCACCACCCTGTAACTCTCAGGGACCAGGTTTGATGGTCACCACCCTATAACTCTCAGGGACCAGGTTTGATGGCCACCACCCTGTAACTCTCAGGGACCAGGTTTGATGGTCACCACCCTGTAACTCTCAGGGACCAGGTTTGATGGCCACATCCTGTAACTCTCAGGGACCAGGTTTGATGGCCACACCCTGTAACTCTCAGGGACCAGGTTTGATGGCCACTCCCTGTAACTCTCAGGGACCAGGTTTGATGGCCACTCCCTGTAACTCTCAGGGACCAGGTTTGATGGCCACCACCCTGTAACTCTCAGGGACCAGGTTTGATGGTCACCACCCTGTAACTCTCAGGGACCAGGTTTGATGGTCACCACCCTGTAACTCTCAGGGACCAGGTTTGATGGTCACCACCCTATAACTCTCAGGGACCAGGTTTGATGGCCACCACCCTGTAACTCTCAGGGACCAGGTTTGATGGTCACCACCCTGTAACTCTCAGGGACCAGGTTTGATGGCCACATCCTGTAACTCTCAGGGACCAGGTTTGATGGCCACACCCTGTAACTCTCAGGGACCAGGTTTGATGGCCACTCCCTGTAACTCTCAGGGACCAGGTTTGATGGCCACATCCTGTAACTCTCAGGGACCAGGTTTGATGGCCACACCCTGTAACTCTCAGGGACCAGGTTTGATGGCCACATCCTGTAACTCTCAGGGACCAGGTTTGATGGCCACACCCTGTAACTCTCAGGGACCAGGTTTGATGGCCACTCCCTGTAACTCTCAGGGACCAGGTTTGATGGCCACCACCCTGTAACTCTCAGGGACCAGGTTTGATGGTCACCACCCTGTAACTCTCAGGGACCAGGTTTGATGGTCACCACCCTGTAACTCTCAGGGACCAGGTTTGATGGTCACCACCCTATAACTCTCAGGGACCAGGTTTGATGGCCACCACCCTGTAACTCTCAGGGACCAGGTTTGATGGTCACACCCTGTAACTCTGTCACCACCCTGTAACTCTCAGGGACCAGGTTTGATGGCCACATCCTGTAACTCTCAGGGACCAGGTTTGATGGCCACACCCTGTAACTCTCAGGGACCAGGTTTGATGGCCACTCCCTGTAACTCTCAGGGACCAGGTTTGATGGCCACTCCCTGTAACTCTCAGGGACCAGGTTTGATGGCCACCACCCTGTAACTCTCAGGGACCAGGTTTGATGGTCACCACCCTGTAACTCTCAGGGACCAGGTTTGATGGTCACCACCCTGTAACTCTCAGGGACCAGGTTTGATGGTCACCACCCTATAACTCTCAGGGACCAGGTTTGATGGCCACCACCCTGTAACTCTCAGGGACCAGGTTTGATGGTCACCACCCTGTAACTCTCAGGGACCAGGTTTGATGGCCACATCCTGTAACTCTCAGGGACCAGGTTTGATGGCCACACCCTGTAACTCTCAGGGACCAGGTTTGATGGCCACTCCCTGTAACTCTCAGGGACCAGGTTTGATGGCCACATCCTGTAACTCTCAGGGACCAGGTTTGATGGCCACACCCTGTAACTCTCAGGGACCAGGTTTGATGGCCACATCCTGTAACTCTCAGGGACCAGGTTTGATGGCCACACCCTGTAACTCTCAGGGACCAGGTTTGATGGCCACTCCCTGTAACTCTCAGGGACCAGGTTTGATGGCCACCACCCTGTAACTCTCAGGGACCAGGTTTGATGGTCACCACCCTGTAACTCTCAGGGACCAGGTTTGATGGTCACCACCCTGTAACTCTCAGGGACCAGGTTTGATGGTCACCACCCTATAACTCTCAGGGACCAGGTTTGATGGCCACCACCCTGTAACTCTCAGGGACCAGGTTTGATGGTCACCACCCTGTAACTCTCAGGGACCAGGTTTGATGGCCACATCCTGTAACTCTCAGGGACCAGGTTTGATGGCCACACCATGTAACTCTCAGGGACCAGGTTTGATGGCCACTCCCTGTAACTCTCAGGGACTAGGTTTGATGGTCACCACCCTGTAACTCTCAGGGACCAGGTTTGATGGCCACACCCTGTAACTCTCCGGGACCAGGTTTGATGGCCACCACCCTGTAACTCTCAGGGACCAGGTTTGATGGCCACCACCCTGTAACTCTCAGGGACCAGGTTTGATGGCCACACCCTGTAACTCTCAGGGACCAGGTTTGATGGCCACCACCCTGTAACTCTCAGGGACCAGGTTTGATGGCCACCACCCTGTAACTCTCTAGGACCAGGTTTGATGGCCACCACCCTGTAACTCTCAGGGACCAGGTTTGATGGCCACCACCCTGTAACTCTCAGGGACCAGGTTTGATGGCCACCACCCTGTAACTCTCAGGGACCAGGTTTGATGGCCACCACCCTGTAACTCTCAGGGACCACGTTTGATGGTCACCACCCTGTAACTCTCAGGGACCAGGTTTGATGGCCACCACCCTGTAACTCTCCAGGACCAGGTTTGATGGCCACTCCCTGTAACTCTCAGGGACCAGGTTTGATGGCCACTCCCTGTAACTCTCAGGGACCAGGTTTGATGGCCACTCCCTGTAACTCTCAGGGACCAGGTTTGATGGCCACTCCCTGTAACTCTCAGGGACCAGGTTTGATGGCCACCACCCTGTAACTCTCAGGGACCAGGTTTGATGGCCACCACCCTGTAACTCTCAGGGACCAGGTTTGATGGCCACAAACTGTAACTCTCAGGGACCAGGTTTGATGGTCACCACCCTGTAACTCTCCAGGACCAGGTTTGATGGCCACAAACTGTAACTCTCGGGGACCAGGTTTGATGGTCACCACCCTGTAACTCTCCGGGATCAGATTTGATGGCCACATCCTGTAACTCTCAGGGACCAGGTTTGATGGCCACACCCTGTAACTCTCAGGGACCAGGTTTGATGGCCACACCCTGTAACTCTCCAGGACCAGGTTTGATGGTCACCACCCTGTAACTCTCCAGGACCAGGTTTGATGGTCACCACCCTGTAACTCTCCAGGACCAGGTTTGATGGCCACCACCCTGTAACTCTCAGGGACCAGGTTTGATGGCCACCACCCTGTAACTCTCAGGGACCAGGTTTGATGGCCACCACCCTGTAACTCTCCGGGACCAGGTTTGATGGCCACCACCCTGTAACTCTCCGGGACCAGGTTTGATGGCCACCACCCTGTAACTCTCAGGGACCAGGTTTGATGGCCACCACCCTGTAACTCTCCGGGACCAGGTTTGATGGCCACCACCCTGTAACTCTCAGGGACCAGGTTTGATGGCCACCACCCTGTAACTCTCCGGGACCAGGTTTGATGGCCACCACCCTGTAACTCTCCGGGACCAGGTTTGATGGCCACCACCCTGTAACTCTCCGGGACCAGGTTTGATGGCCACCACCCTGTAACTCTCAGGGACCAGGTTTGATGGCCACCACCCTGTAACTCTCCGGGACCAGGTTTGATGGTCACCACCCTGTAACTCTCAGGGACCAGGTTTGATGGCCACCACCCTGTAACTCTCAGGGACCAGGTTTGATGGCCACCACCCTGTAACTCTCAGGGACCAGGTTTGATGGTCACCACCCTGTAACTCTCCAGGACCAGGTTGGATGGCCACACCATGTAACTCTCCAGGACCAGGTTTTTGATGGTCACCACCCTGTAACTCTCCGGGACCAGGTTTGATGGCCACACCCTGTAACTCTCCGGGACCAGGTTTGATGGCCACTGTACAGACATAGATATAGAACCATAACACAGTGTTGTACTGCCTCTACACAGGGGCCTGGACTTTTGTTGTACCGTCTTTTGTTGTACAGTCTGTTAGGCTTTCACCTCTGCACTGTAGGAGCTACTGCTCAAATCCAGCTTTATTTTCTCTCGAGACACAACCACATCCATGAGAGGAGATTGGTATTCACTAACTACTAGCATGCAGAACAAGTTCTGACTAATCGTTTATATCATACAATCACCCAGTGTGTATGTTTGTAATCATTAACCACTAGCAAATATTTGGGGGGTGTGTCTGTTATCATTTATCTTTTGTCTGCAGTATCTGTCATAGTCAGTCGGCTCCTAAGTCCAAGACCGGGTTCTCCTTTTCACCGCCTACGATGTCAGTGGACAGTTATTTTAAAACTCAACCTCTTGTTGACCCAAAATTAAATACATTTTTCTGTGCAAACAAAATATCCCTTCTTCCTCCAATAGAATCGTAACAACATGGTCGGATATCAAAATAGATTGTTTCAACATGGTAGGATATCAAAATGCCTGAAGCTGGTCAACATCATTGAAACCCAATCAAAATCAACTGAAACTTCCATTGCTTGCATTTCTGTTGAATGAGGTGGCCATTTTGTAAATGACTCCTTCTCAGTGGAAGAACTATCAGGTTTTCATCACATTGTGCTCCATCATACTTCAGGGCGTCTTCTTCCCCCTTAGAAACATACTGTACACTGCTGCAAAGCATTAGGAATCTGACTCCAACACTAAATTCCTGGGGATGTTTGCTAGCCCCTGTAGCCTTGTCTACAGAGCCCTTTCTTGCTCCATGATTAATGGGCCAATAGAATGCCACGGGTGGGATTTGTGGAAGTGGAGGTCAAGGTGAGGCCCGAAAAGTGAATGTAGCGCAAAGTTGTGAAAAGAGCGCGAGAGAGAGGGAGATGGTGTGTTTGAGAGAGAGCAAGTGAAGGGAGGAGAGAGGACAAAGAGCAGGGAGGAGAGAGGACAAAGACCATAGAGGAGGATGGGGTTGAGCAGGGTTGTAATCACAATAGGGTGTGGAGAGAGGGACACTTTAGAATCTGTGTGGGTGTGTTGTGTGCATGCATGCATGCATGTGTGTGATGTAAAATGTTTATATTCATATGAATAAATTCGGAGAAATGTAAATGCTAGAAATGTACATGTCTTTCCCACTGAGTACAGAGATTCCACTGAATAGAATGGTATACGGCTGGTCGAGTTCCGGGTATCACAGCCAGGTACAGATGTACAGTTAATCTGAATTACCCTCGAGACATCATGGGATGGTATTACATCTTATCTCAATGTATACCTAATCTAAACTTTGTTAGCCAATCACAGATGTTATGGTCCTCTTGTCCTAGGTGGTCAGACAGCCAACAGGAAGTCAATCAGTGGTTCTCAGTTGTATGTAATCCGTTACTGTTACTAGTTACCTGTCCAAAATTAAACAAACCCATTAACGTAATCTGATTACTTTCCCCTTAAAGGGGAATTTCACTCTGGGGGAATCCGGGCTTGTTTTCATCATGTATTTAGCAGATGTTAATGTTAGTGTAGCGAAATGCTTGTGCTTCTAGTTCCGACAATGCAGTAATAACCAACGAGTAATCTAACCTAACAATTCCACAACTACTACCTTATACACACAAGTGTAAAGGGATGAAGAATGTGTACATAAAGATATATGAATGAGTGATGGTACAGAACGGCATAGGCAAGATGCAGTATATGGTATCGAGGAAAGTATATACATCTGAGATGAGTAATGTAGTGTATGTAAATATTATATTATATTAAGTAGCATTGTTTAAAGTGGCTATTGATACATTTTTACATCAATTTCCATTATTAAAGTGGCTGGAGTTGAGTATGTTGGCAGCAGCCACTAAATGTTAGTGGTGGCTGTTTAACAGTCTGATGGCCTTGAGATAGAAGCTGTTTTTCAGTCTCTCAGTCCCAGCTTTGATGCACCTGTACTGACCTCGCCTTCTGGATGATAGTGGGGTGAACAGGCAGTGGCTCGGGTGGTTGTTGTCCTTGATGATCTTTATGGCCTTCCTGTGACATTGGGTGGTGTAGGTGTCCTGGAGGGCAGGTAGTTTGCCCCCGGTGATGAGTTGTGCAGACCTCACTACCCTCTGGAGAGCCTTACGGTTGTGGGCGGAGCAGTTGCCGTACCAGGCGGTGATACAGCCCGACAGGATGCTCTCGATTGTGCATCTGTAGAAGTTTGTGAGTGCTTTTGGTGACAAGCCGAATTTCTTCAGCCTCCTGAGGTTGAAGGGGCGCTGCTGCGTCTTCTTCATAACGCTGTCCATGTGTGGGTGGACCAATTCAGTTTGTCCATGATGTGTACGCAGAGGAACTTAAAACTTATTACCCTCTCCACTACTGTTCCATCGATGTGGATAGGGAGGTGCTCCCTCTGCTGTTTCCTGAAGTCCACAATCATCTCCTTTGTTTTGGTGACATTGAGTGTGAGGTTATTTTCCTGACACCACACTCCTCCCTGTAGGCCATCTCGTCATTGTTGGTAATCAAGCCTACCACTGTAGTGTCGTCCGCAAACTTGATGATTGAGTTGGAGGCGTGCATGGCCACGCAGTCGTGGGTGAACAGGGAGTACAGGCGAGGACTGAGAAAGCACCCTTGTGGAGACCCAGTGTTGAGGGGTCTCCACAAGGGTGGTGGAGATGTTGTTACCTACCCTCACCACTTGGGGGCGGCCCGTCAGGAATTCCAGTACCCAGTTGCACAGGGCGGGGTCGAGACCCAGGGTCTCGAGATTGATGACGATTTTGGAGGGTACTATGGTGTTAAATGCTGAGCTGTAGTCGATGAACAGCATTCTCACATAGGTATTCCTCTTGTCCAGATGGGTTAGGGCAGTGGGCAGTGTGCAGTGTGGTTGCGTCGTCTGTGGACCTATTGAGGCGGTAAGCCAATTGGAGTGGGTCAAGGGTGTCAGGTAGGGTGGAGGTGATATGGTCCTTGACTTGTCCCTCAAAGCACTTCATGATGACGGAAGTGAGTGCTACGGGGCGGTAGTCGTTTAGCTCAGTTACCTTAGCTTTCTTGGGAACAGGAACAATGGTGGCCATCTTGAAGCATGTGAGGACAGCATGTGTATGTACATGGGTAACGGACATTATGGCCGTAATGTGGGTGCTTTAACTTGTAATTATGCAAAAGTTTGGACCTACTTCTGAACAACCCATTTCCACAATACTGGAAAAAGAACAGAAGCATCATAAGACCTAAAGACTGGGTTATTAAAACAACCTCAGATAACAGTACTCACCAACACTATATAACATTTGAATTGGTAGACAAAGCAGCACAAATGTAGTAGGCAAATATCATGGACCTGTAAATATACATTTTATTCATGAAATATATATTTTTTCATTGTGAAATGTTTGATTCAATTATATATTGATTTATGCATGCATCCACTCATATGCACATATGTTGAATTGTTTGTATTTTTGTCAAATAATTGTAAATGTATTGATAAATGGACAACCATAATACAAAGTAATACTGTTCAACTGGGAAAATGAACTTCACATCATGTTTCAATAAATCTGTATGTCACCTTTGCACCATGGAGGCAGACAGTTTTACAACATGAAGGCAGCCATGGGCAAACTGTTCAATTGCATTAAAGCACCAATCTCATAGGAGTAGGTGTATAATCGTTTGATCTTAAATATGTCATGAAAAACTATTTATATTTAAAAAAAATGTAAATACATGAACTTTTATCATGTTTAACTCTTACCTCAAACAAGAGGTTCTTGAAAAATAGGTAAGTATCATGGTGTTTTGCCAACTAACTTTACCTTCTTGCAAAATGTTAATCTTGACCTAGTCCTGTTTAACTGTTCATAGAAGCTAGCTAGCAACATGGTCTTTTACTTTAGCTGCCATGCCAATATGTTTCAGACTCAAAAGCACAAAATGAGGATATGGAGCAATCATTAATGACATTACTACTTGAATAGAATCAATCACCATGCTTACCTTGACCAAGATTCTAGGTACTGTCTTCTCTGCTTACATGCCAGCGTTCTTTCTGGAAGATTCTTCTCTTGCGCGGCTTGATTCCCGATTACTCGTCATGAATGAACTTTATTGGTTCACACTCCCCCTACATGCTTCAAACTAGTAGATCCCATTTTGCTTCGTGTTGCATTGATTGCAAGCAATGCAATCACGTTGAGAAACAAAACATGTTTTCGTAAATCTGACAGTCCACCTTGTCCCGTTTTTTCAGTGTACAGGAGGGTAGCTCCTGTGTGTGTGTGGTCTACATGGTCTTATGCTGAGCCACAGTGTCTGTGTTTGCTCAGGCGGCCCAATTCTGATTTTTTTCCCACTAATTGGTCTTAATCACATCAGATCTTTTTCAGAACTGATCTGATTGGTCAAAAGACAAATTAGTGAAACAAATATCAGAATTGGGCCGCCTCTGTAAATGCAGCCATAGTCCTTTATCCGGGAATGGTACAATGGCAATGGTGTTTGGCATAGTGGGCTGAGGAAGCTGAGACTATTTGTGCTTATAGCGAATGGTCCTGTCTGCAGTGAACGGCCAGCTGGATAAGACTATGCTGATAGTGGTGCAGGGCTTCTTAACCACCAACTGTTTGGTCCTGTTGCAGAACATTTGCTGATACTGCACGACTGTTGGAAAGACATGGTTATAGTGTTAGCATTTGACACTTTTTGTGGAAGGGACGTAGGACAACACACCTTTGTTGGTAAAGGTTTCAACAGAACTGAACTGGCTAGCGTATTGTTTAGGGACAATGAGAGGGACATTGGGAGCTGCTTTTGAGAGGAATGATCAGTCAACAAAGAGAATGGGCCGGGGGGCCAAAGAAGGTGTGAAAAGTCTTAAAATGGCAGTTCTTGCACAGTATGAACTGTTGTGTGTGGGAGATTGAAGACAAATGGCACCTCAATCGCTCTCATACAAAACAATACATTTACTGTTTAAGCACAACCCTGCACAACCAAAAACACCTTCCTCATCTCAAAGTACGGTATGTAAACCTACCCCACCCCATTGACTTTGACAGATCATTCTTGTCAATAGTAGCCCTTTGCAGGGGAATTTTGTAGAGGTGTCTATGTTTTGTGTTTTGAGAATCTGCAGAGAGAAGAATGAGGTGGTTGTGTCATTACTGTTGTAGTCTTGATTTATACCTTTCAGAGTCCCTTGTCGGTTTCTATCCCACAATGTTGTTGTGCTCCATAACCGCAAGGTGTGGTCGCTCCCTCATGCTTGTGTACCCAGAATGCCCCGCTTTGGGGTATTTTTCAGCAGGGCGCTGTGGAATGACTGCAGATAACCAGAGATTTACAAAAATAAAAGACAAAAAGAGAAGTGGAGTAGACTAAATTGATTACATGGTCTGGAAGGTATTCTGTGTTCCTCAGGCTACCTTTAACCACCTGTAACCCCATAACACCAAACCATACCAACACTACCCAATTCATGTTTATACCATGCTTACTGTAAATTGAGCTATCTTAGCCGTCAGATTTTGGCCAATTTACCTTCACCTGGTGCTGATCTAGGGGTTGGAAACACGTGTTGGTGGAATCAGATTCTGTACCACCTACAACAAAATATACAACAATTACACAATTTAACCACCACACTAATTGTATTGATCTCTATTAGACTGGCTAACTAAGCATCTCTAACATGGACATGTTAATATTGTCAGCTTGCTGTTAGCTAACTAGCGTCACTAAATTAGCAGCAAGATTGCTAGCCAGCAGAGACTGGCTGAGAAAGAACCATAGATAATTTATACACATTCATCATTGCTGCCAACACACAAACAGAGATTTAGGTAGTTATACCAACAATTATATTTTTAGTAACAGAGTGTTTTCCAATCAAGGATGGAATAGATGGCTAGCAAATTGAGATACTCTTATTTGGTAACATTAGCAACTTACGTTAGACAACGTTAGTCAAAGATAGAGAGAAAGAACAAACATACAAACAGGTTTACTCTGCTGAAAGTCTGGCATTGAGTACCATGGCATAGACAAAATTGATTGACCAAAAGATAGCTATATGATTTAGCTGACGGCTTTCAGAGTTCAATAAAGGACTGCAACGTAACTTACCCACTTAGGCAAGCAAGATAGCTAACATTGTTACCTCTAATTGAGACTCTTCAGTTTTGTTGTGAAGGAAAAAAGTTAATGGTATCGCATCACTTCTCAACTGTCCTTGAAATGGATTCCCCATCAGTTTAGCCTGAAAATCCCTCTGATAATCTTTGGTCACCGCATCATTATTGACAGCCGCAAGCCACTGGCAGAATCGGGATGAATCTCTAGTAGGTAGAACGGTGAAAGATAACACATTTTTGCACTTGTTTGTAATTAGCACAGCCAGGCACAGAACACCACACGGGATGATAATGTCATGACATTGGCCTGGGGGTAGGTTTATAACAGTCATAAATACCTCTTTCCCCCTTTTTCCTCTCTACCCGACTGATGTTACATTTGCAAACCCTGTTGGTTAACATAGAGATTCTGGGAACATCAGAATGTGGGGAAATGAACTATATTCTGGTAATCCGAACAATTGAACATATGCGGTGGTACTTAATGAATATGATGTCAGTTCGGTTGTGATCTGAGACATTCTCATCAATGATAAGATGACATAAACTCTACAGTGAAAAGTCTACACATCAGAGTTATCGGATTCCCATGGAATTGTTGTTCAATTTAAATGTTTGAATATGAATTTATTCATGATGGGATGAAATGTGATTTTAGCTTCTAAAATGTGAGATTTGGGTTTTCATAAGGTAGGGCTGTGCTCAATCAGTGGCCTGCCCCTGTGAAGGGACATGGGCTATAAAACTTTTCAAACACGCCTCCTCTCCCTACCTATATAAAGCCTTGACGAAAATATAACCTCCTGTTCCGAGGATGTGAGGACGATGGTCCGATGTCAGAATGGTTCAGATAATAACTACAGAACGAATCAATATCAGCGTGAGCTTTGGTTGCGAATGGTATGAACTTTGAACTCTTATTCAAGACAGAAGTGATACCTCCTAGCCGTTGAGTTAGCAACAGCAGCTGCAAATGAGGGTTAGGAAGGAACAGACAGAGTATCCTGTCTATCACACAACGATGTTACTACAACGTATCCAATTGACCACCAGAGACATTGTTCAAAGTACAAAGGACTCGGTTTGGCAACACACTCTTCCATCTACCACCAACCTACCGAAGCGCAGCTCAGAGTAAATATTTATTGCATTTTCCTTTTCCAAATGGGCAGTAGTTTAGAATGCATAAAATACTGTATTTTCACAAGCACAGCTTCGCCCTTTGTTCCTCAGTCTTCCCGCTCTTTCACTCGAAACCTAGCCCCTTTTCTTTTGTGTAACCAGCTGTCATATCTGTTCCGCCCGCTAGGGACGTTTTCCTTTATGACGTCATTTGTAATCAAGTTGATTAATTATGTGTTTGTGTAATTCTGTGTGTTAGTTAGGTATTTAGTAAATAAATAATTAAACCTAATTTTGTATTGTGATTCAACTTGTTAGCCAGGGTTCGTGCAGATAACCAAGAATTTACAACTTTCAGATGAGACTGAATTAAGATGACGATTAATATTGACTGCTATTGATGTAAAATATTACTAGGTCTTTAAGAGTTTATTCGGAAGATAACAGCTCTATAAATATTATTTTGTGGTGCCCCGACTCTCTAGTTAATTGCATTTACATGATTATCTCAATCAGGTAATATTAATTACGAAGGAATTATTTTATAGAATAGCATGTCATATCACTTAATCCGGCATAGCATTCCCCCCCCCCCCTCCTCCCTCTCTGCAGATGACTTCGTCAACCATTTTGAAAAGAAGGTCGACGACATCCGATCCTCGTTTGCTAAGTCAAACGACACCGCTGGTTCTGCTCACACTGCCCTACCCTATGCTCTGACCTCTTTCTCCCCTCTCTCTCCAGATGAAATCTCGCGTCTTGTGACGGCCGGCCGCCCAACAACCTGCCCGCTTGACCCTATCCCCTCCTCTCTTCTCCAGACCATTTCTGGAGACCTTCTCCCTTACCTCACCTCGCTCATCAACTCATCCCTGACCGCTGGCTACGTCCCTCCCGTCTTCAAGAGAGCGAGAGTTGCACCCCTTCTGAAAAACCTACACTCGATCCCTCCGATGTCAACAACTACAGACCAGTATCCCTTCTCTCTTTTCTCTCCAAAACTCTTGAGCGTGCCGTCCTTGGCCAGCTCTACCGCTATCTCTCTCAGAATGACCTTCTTGATCCAAATCAGTCAGGTTTCAAGACTAGTCATTCAACTGAGACTGCTCTTCTCTGTATCACGGAGGCGCTCCGCACTGCTAAAGCCAACTCTCTCTCCTCTGCTCTCATCCTTCTAGACCTATCGGCTGCCTTCGATACTGTGAACCATCAGATCCTCCTCTCCACCCTCTCCGAGTTGGGCATCTCCGGCGCGGCCCACGCTTGGATTGCGTCCTACCTGACAGGTCGCTCCTACCAGGTGGCGTGGCGAGAATCTGTCTCCTCACCACGCGCTCTCACCACTGGTGTCCCCCAGGGCTCTGTTCTAGGCCCTCTCTTATTCTCGCTATACACCAAGTCACTTGGCTCTGTCATAACCTCACATGGTCTCTCCTATCATTGCTATGCAGACGACACACAATTAATCTTCTCCTTTCCCCCTTCTGATGACCAGGTGGCGAATCGCATCTCTGCATGTCTGGCAGACATATCAGTGTGGATGACGGATCACCACCTCAAGCTGAACCTCAGCAAGACGGAGCTCCTCTTCCTCCCGGGGAAGGACTGCCCGTTCCATGATCTCGCCATCACGGTTGACAACTCCATTGTGTCCTCCTCCCAGAGCGCTAAGAACCTTGGCGTGATCCTGGACAACACCCTGACGTTCTCAACTAACATCAAGGCGGTGTCCCGTTCCTGTAGGTTCATGCTCTACAACATCCGCAGAGTACGACCCTGCCTCACACAGGAAGCGGCGCAGGTCCTAATCCAGGCACTTGTCATCTCCCGTCTTGATTACTGCAACTCGCTGTTGGCTGGGCTCCCTGCCTGTGCCATTAAACCCTACAACTCATCCAGAACGCCGCAGCCCGTCTGGTGTTCAACCTTCCCAAGTTCTCTCACGTCACCCCGCTCCTCCGCTCTCTCCACTGGCTTCCAGTTGAAGCTCGCATCCGCTACAAGACCATGGTGCTCGCCTACGGAGCTGTAAGGGGAACGGCACCTCAGTACCTCCAGGCTCTGATCAGGCCCTACACCCAAACAAGGGCACTGCGTTCATCCACCTCTGGCCTGCTCGCCTCCCTACCACTGAGGAAGTACAGTTCCCGCTCAGCCCAGTCAAAACTGTTCGCTGCTCTGGCCCCCAATGGTGGAACAAACTCCCTCACGACGCCAGGACAGCGGAGTCAATCACCACCTTCCGGAGACACCTGAAACCCCACCTCTTCAAGGAATACCTAGGATAGGGTAAGTAAGGGTAAGTAATCCTTCTCACCCCCTTCTCCCCCAATAAGATTTAGATGCAAGTGGCTGTTCCACTGGATGTCATAAGGTGTATGCACCAATTTGTAAGTCGCTCTGGATAAGAGCGTCTGCTAAATGACTTAAATGTAATGTAATAGCCAAATACACGACAATAACAAACAGTGATAAACAAACGTAAATTTTAAAAAACTTGCATTCGTTATGAATGCCAGACTTTGTGGTTCACTGTGAGCAGACAAATACATAGGGAGTCCAAACTTCACGATTTCTACCAGTGAAATGAAAATGTGCTAGTTCTAGCTTGTGGAATGGATAATTGTGATGTTTATGATGAAAGCGTAATGTTGTTAATATGACCAAAGGCTGTGGCAGAGCCCGGGTGAAATTCCCCTTTAACGCAAATTGTTCATTGGGGTCAATGGGAGAGTTGTGTGTGAATCTCAAGGCAGAGTACCGCCCACACTGAATAAACTGCATTTAAATACAATAGACAAAATGAGACGTATAAGCACTGAGAAAGTTTCAGGAGGCTCCATAGAATTAGGAATTAGAATACTAATTTAATAGGATCTCAATGGTAGGCCTATTCACAATGCATTGCATTCGAACACAGTTTATTGAATAAAATGTAAAACTGTGACATTTCGTATTTGTAGATGAAGACCAGAGACAATATATGAATAGCAGTGGAGGCTGCTGAGGGGAGGACAGCTCATAATAATGTCTGGAATGGAGCTAATGGAATGGGATCAACCACATGGAAACCACTTGTTTGGTACCGTTCCATTCACTCCATTCCAGCCATTATTATGAGCCGTCCTCCCCTCAGTAGTCTCCACTGATGAATAGGCATACGATTGTTGTATTATTCAAAACCTCCACGCAAAATGGCCTGCTAAAGTGAGAGAGAGGGAGAGAGAGATCAATTCACAATGTTCCTTGAAAACCTGACCTAGACAAAGGTGAAACACCGTATCCATGCTGGAACAGCATCAAAGTTGGGCTGAGAGCATGGTACATATTTCCAGGTCTCTTGCATGCTTTTTCATGTGTATCATAATAATCTTGAGACATGCACGCTGACAAGTCAGGACTTCTTCTGGTTTAATACTCTTGCCAGTGTGCTTTGATATACACAATAGCCAGCGGGCACAGAGCAGAGCAATGTCACAATGAGCTCACACGCCACAAGCCAAGCAGGAAACCTTTGAGACAGGCAGGTAAAAACAACGACGGAATCCATCTGTCAACAATCACAGTGCGTGCCTCTCTACAATGAGCATATGATTACAGTTTTAGTTTGTATCACACCTGCTCAATCAAAAGATAAAGGGTGGAAATTCTCCTATCTTCTCATGATGACTTTGAAGTTGAGTTTTAATGTCACATGCAGTACAGTGAAATGCCTTTCTTGCGAACTCAAAAACCAACAATGCATCAATCAATTACTAGAAAAAAACACAAGAAATAAGAATAGGAAATCTGAAATGCACAGTAAAGTAAGAAAGTAAGCATAGTATATACGGGGAATATTTAAAAATGCCAGATTTAAATTAAATTCAACCAAATAACTGAAATGGGTTAAAGGGACAGTTGACAAATGTTAAAAAGTCTATGGACATAGTAAGACAGCAAGGTAAAGAAAACCACAGCATGATTGCCATCTTACCTTGTCTATAGACTGCTTACAGAGTAAGGAAACCAATATGTAATTTGAGTGAACTATCCCTTTAAATAAGATTGAATGTTGAATAGTAATTTACATAGACGAAGTTGAAAAAAAAAACTTTTTTTTAAAAATCTTTGAAACTGTAGGGTAAATGTTTTATAGGGTGATTGAGTAACACAGCTTTTTCAGGCCATTAGGTCCGACTGGAAGGATATACTGTTTCTCCGAGACCAGGCCCAAATCCCCATCATTTGCATGAAGAAAAGACAGAGGTACAGGGGGCTTAGATCGTGGGTAACCCGCCTCTACAATCTGTTCTATTGGCCAACATGCAATCACTGGAGAATAAACTGGATGAGCTACGGGATATTAAAAACTGTAATATCTTATGTTTCACCGTGTCGTGGCTGAACGGTGATACAGATAATATACAGTTGGCTGGGTTTTCCGTGCATCGGCTGGATAGAACAGCTATGTCCTGTAAGACGAGGGGTGGTGGTATGTGTCTATTTGTCAATAACAGCTGGTGTGCATTGTGTCACGTTCTGACCTTAGTTCCTTTGTTTTGTCTTTGTTTTAGTATGGTCAGGGCGTGAGTTGGGTTGGGCAGTCTATGTTTGTTTTTCTATGTTGGTTTTTGTGTTTGGCCTGGTATGGTTCTCAATCAGAGGCAGGTGTCGTTAGTTGTCTCTGATTGAGAATCATACTTAGGTAGCCTTTTTCCACCTGTGTTTTGTGGGTGTTTATTTTCTGTTATGTGTATGTCACCTTTCAGAACTGTTTAGTTTTGTTTCTCCTTTTTTATTTTTGTTTAGTGTTCTCGGTTTAATAAATACCTGATGAACACTCAACACGCTGCGCTTTGGTCCTCACCTCATTCCAACAACGATCGTTACACAATGTCTAATATTAAGGAAGTCTCAAGGTATTGCTCACCTGAGGTAGAGTACCTCATGATAAGTTGTAGACCACACTATCTGCCAAGTTTTTATCTATATTTTTCGTAGTCGTCTATTTACCACCACAAACCGATGATGGCACTAAGACCGCACTCAATGAGCTGTATAACATTTACATTTAAGTCATTTAGCAGACGCTCTTATCCAGAGCGACTTACAAATTGGTGCATTCACCTTATGACATCCAGTGGAACAGCCACTTTACAATAGTGCATCTAAATCTTTTAGGGGGGTGAGAAGGATTACTTATCCTATCCTAGGTATTCCTTAAAGAGGTGGGGTTTCAGGTGTCTCCGGAAGGTGGTGATTGACTCCGCTGTCCTGGCGTCGTGAGGGAGTTTGTTCCACCATTATAAGGCCATAAGTAAACAAGAAAATGGTTTTCCAGAAGCGCCGCTCCTAGTGGCCGGGGACTTTCATGCAGGCAAACTTAAATACGTTTTACCTCATTTCTACCAGCATGTCACATGTGCAACCAGAGGAAAAAAACTTTAGACCACCTTTACTCTACACACAGAGACGCATACAGCTCTCCCTCACACTCCATTTGGCAAATCTGACCATAATTATATCCTCCTGATTCCTGCTTACAAGCAAAAATTAAAGCAGGAAGTACCACTCACTCAATACGGAAGTGGTCAGATGACGCGGATGCTACGGTACAGGACTGTTTTGCTAGCACAGACTGGAATATGTTCCAGGATTCATCCAATGGCATTGAGGAGTAAACCACCTCAGTCACCGGCTTCATCAATTAGTGCATCGACGACGTCATCCCCACAGTGACCGTACGTACATAGACCAACCAGAAGCCATGGATTACAGGGAACATCCGCAATGAGCTAAAGGCTAGAGCTGCCGCTTTTGAGGAGCGGGACACTAATCTGGACGCTTTGCCCTAAGACAAACCATCAAACAGGCAAAGCATCAATGAATACAGGACTAAGATTGAATCGTACTACACCGGCTCTGACGCTCATCGGATGTGGCATGGCTTGCAAACTCTTAGGAACAACAAAGGGAAACCCAGCCATGAGTTGCCCGGTGCCGTGAGATGGGCTAAATGCCTTTTACGCTCGCTTTGAGGCAAGCAACACTGAAGCATGCATAAGAGCACCAGTTATTCTGGATGACTGTGTGATTACTGTGTGATTTGCCCTTTCCCACCTGGACAAAAGGAACACCTATGTGAGAATGCTGTTCATTGACTACAGCTCAGCATTCAACACCATAGTGCCCACAAAAATCATCACTAAGCTAAGGACCCTGGGACTAAACAACGCCTTTTCCCCCTCATGAGACTAAAAAGATTTGGAATGGCTCCCCAGACCCTCAAAAAGTTCTGCAGCTGCACCATCGAGAGCATCCTGACCGGTTGCATCACCATCTGATATGACAATTGCTCGGTATCCGACCGTAAGGCGCTACAGAAGGTAGTGCGTACGGCCCAGTACATCACTGGGGCCAAGCTTCCTGTAATCCAGGACCTATCCAGGACCTATATACTAGGCACAATCAGAGGAAGGCCCAAAAATTGTCAAAGACTCCAGTCACCCAAGTCATAAACTATTCTCTCTGCTACCGCACGGCAAGCTGTACTGAAGCGCCAAGTCTAGGTCCAAAAGGCTACTTAATAGCGTCTACCCCCTAAGACTGCTGAATAATTAATCAAATGGCCATCCGGACTATTTACATTGACACCCCCCCCTCTGCTTTTACACTGCTGTTACTCGCTATTTATTATCTATGCATGGTCACTTTACACCCTACCTACATGTACAAATGACCTCGACTAACCTGTACCCCCTCCATGTTTTTAGCCTCATTATTGTTACTTAAAAAATGGCACAGGCAGGGAGCCCAGCCAACAGCGAGTAAAACAAACTTTAGTTTATTTGAAACGTATGGCGAGATCATGAAATAAATATTTTCTTTCATTTGGTGATCCGTCATCCACACTGATATGTCTGCCAGACAAGCAGAGATTTCTTGAAGGGGAAAAGAAGATTAATTGTGTGTCTGCATTTGATAGGAGAGACCATCCAAGTGACTTGGTGTATAGCGATTTGAAATAAATGTGATTTATTTTGTAAGTAAGCATTTCAAGGCGAGGGAAAAAAGAAACCGCACACTGCTCTTGATAATATCACTGATCTTTAATGAGCTTACATATCGGCCTCACGGCCTTCGTCAGAGCTTTTACCCATTCCATACTGCCACCATGGCCTTCGTCAGAGCTTTTACCCATTCCATACTGCCACCATGGTCTTCGTCAGAGCTTTTACCCATTCCATACTGCCACCATGGCCTTCGTCAGAGCTTTTACCCATTCCATACTGCCACAATGGCCTTCGTCAGAGCTTTTACCCATTCCATACTGCCACCATGGTCTTCATCAGAGCTTTTACCCATTCCATACTGCCACAATGGCCTTCGTCAGAGCTTTTACCCATTCCATACTGCCACCATGGTCTTCATCAGAGCTTTTACCCATTCCATACTGCCACCATGGCCTTCGTCAGAGCTTTTACCCATTCCATACTGCCACCATGGCCTTCGTCAGAGCTTTTACCCATTCCATACTGCCACCATGGCCTTCGTCAGAACTTTTACCCATTCCATACTGCCACCATGGCCTTCGTCAGAGCTTTTACCCATTCCATACTGCCACCATGGCCTTCGTCAGAGCTTTTACCCATTCCATACTGCCACCATGGCCTTCGTCAGAACTTTTACCCATTCCATACTGCCACCATGGTCTTCGTCAGAGCTTTTACCCATTCCATACTGCCACCATGGCCTTCGTCAGAGCTTTTACCCATTCCATACTGCCACCATGGCCTTCGTCAGAGCTTTTACCCATTCCATACTGCCACCATGGCCTTCGTCAGAACTTTTCAAGGTAAAATAACATTTGATTTGAAATGAACGTGATGTATTTAACTCAGTGGGCATGTAGATGAACAGGCATTGGAAACTGTGGTTGATGTTTGGAGAAAGACAGAGAAGCTGATTAACATATCTTTAATAGACTTCCAACTTACGATGCGACTGCAATAGGTACTACAGGCCTGGTAAAAACAAGCTTAACAAAACAGACATTTTTGTCCATAATACTCTCAATCACAATGGGCACTCGGCTAACTTTTTACGTAGCATCAATTTGGAGATCTTATGATGTCGCAACCCCAGGATGAGGTAGGGGGAGATGGTGGAGGGAGGAAGAGGTAGGTTTTGGGTGAAGAGAAAGGGTAGGGTTACAGACTCCTAAAAACATACCCTGCTAGTTAGTCTTGGTATCCGCTCTCCACTGTTACAGTCCAGATGGGAACGAGTGCCTGCTTCCCTCTGTACTTTTTTGCCCCCATCCTCCATCTTTCTTCTTCCTCCTTGATTCCCAGTCATCCAGTCATTCGTTTTAGCTCTGGCATCCCTCTCCCTCTCCCCTCATTCTTCTCCTTCCCCTCCCCTCAATTGAGACCAGACTGCATGTATGGAGCGTTTTCATTGCTAACAGAAATTGTATTTGGATATTGAATTTGAATTAAATATTTTGTTATTTGTAATGCACAAATATAATTCATAGAAATAGAATCATTGTATTTATTTAATGAATATTTCATTCACTTTTACGTTAATTTAATTGAATATTCCAATTGAATATTTATATATTCCGTTTCAATAAAGTAAATATTGCATTCATTGTTGGTATTGAGTTTACAAACTATAATTTCAACTTTATTAAAGTTTCTAATATATAACTTCTCAGATGCATTCAGATTCAGTTCCCTAAATTCAGATTCAAAACCAAAAACAACATCCTGGTACTTTGCAAGCCAGGAAAGGTAGAGGAGAACAGATAGAATCAAATGTTCTTTGTGGTAAACAGAAGCTGCTGGTGGTTTCTGAAGCCAATGTTGAATTTATTTTCTTCCTCTGAGTTTGACTCTAGCATTTGAACCGTTTTGCCATTATGACCCCATTTCTGAAAGCTACGGTTCTCTGGAACATGAATGTGCCTTCAGTGTGTGTGCGGCTGGGGTCCAGGTCTTGCACTAAGCTCCCATGCCTGGTATCGATAGCAGTTACTAAGAGTGGTGCAGGGAGTGAGTCAGTGTGTTTACTGTTTTCACAGATGGAGTTCTGACACTGTCAGGGTAACTGAGATAAATGACTAGCACCCGAGAACAGCAGATGGGGGGGAAACAACAGCTGCGCATGCACACGCGCGCACACACACACACACACACACACACACACACACACACACACACACACACACACACACACACACACACACACACACACACACACACACACACACACACACACACACGCTTAAACATGAGTGCACACATACACACACACACATTGGAAAACTCCGAAAAAAAATTGGTCACATTTCAGGTGCACTCAAAACTCACAACAAAAGAATCAGAGAGACACTAGTATTCTGCAACGGATGGCATGAAATAAAAAACGTGTTGCCTACATCTCCTCGGATATATGTTTCCTTCCTAATTACAGAACAACAGTAGACCGCAGAAGAACTTAGACACCCGTTAGTCGTCTAGTTTCAGCACTAGATTGATTCAATATGGACCGATTCTTGCGGAGAGAGCCCATCTGTCGTCAATTAGCAGTTCAATAAATACATGTTTGTTAGGGTATGAACTCAGCAGTGAAAGACACAGCCAGTATCTATAATCTACTAATGAAATGTTAGCATTCATGGATAGGTTCGATAAAAGGTTAGATGAAAGATTATTTCACTTAAAAACTACCAATGATCAATGCGTTATTAGTAGGCCTACAACATGTCATACGTCCATGCCTTTGAGTTTTGCATTCTTGTTTGTAAATAAGTAAATATAACAAAGAAACATAAGGAAAGTAGATTAGATCTTTACTGGACTGTAATCTTGTTTGATTAGGATAATTTATGCGTCGCTTTACAGCTAGTGGCCATGCTACAGTCAAATGCTGCCTCCTTGTGGTTGACTAAAAAGAACATCTTGAGAGTTCTGTGGGGCGTCTCAAATGGCACCCTATTCCCTATATAGTGCGCTGCTTTTACCAGGACCCATAGGGCTCTAGTTAAAAATAATGCACCCTATTCCCTATATTGTGCACCAATTATAGGGAATAGAGTGCATTTGGGACTGTGTAACTGCTGCGTCAGTAACTTCCTGTATGCGTTGTATCTGAATAGTCTCCTCCTCCTCCTCCTCACAACAGCAGAGGGAAGCAAGAAGGGCATTGGAGAAAATATTCTACTCAGATCTTGTCATCCAATACCCTCTTCACTTGAATCAAAATACTTCACTCCAGGGCTTTTTCTGAATTCCTCTTTCCTTTTTCCCTCACATCCTCACTCCTTTGCCACCTCCTCCAAATCTGTAGGAGAATAAGGTCAGAGAGGAGTGACCCTGGACCTTGTCTTCCAAAATGGTTGAGGAGATAGGATGCAAGGACTTGCAGAAAGACAAATTGAGATCTGGAGAACAAACTTCTCACTTCTCACTGGGCAATATGCATGGAGGGGAAATTTAAAGTGTCAACAATATAGGATAAATCATCCCATGATATCACTCTTTTAGGATAATACAACAATCAGAATAATTAGCATTTTAAATTATAATGTTGGTTATTTATCTAGAGCAACTTAGTCAGTGCATTCAACATACACATACCAAGACTTTCACAGAAATGCAATAAAGTCCATTAAAAGGACACACACACTGAGATATGAAAACATTGTAAGAAAACGCTCTTGAAATATAATTTATTGCACATTTAAAGATAACATAAAGTGGCACAATACCCATTTCAATCCAATTCTGATACACATAAAAAAGAGAAAATAATACTGCTTACAAAATCCTCAATCTTCTGATATTGTCCATTTCAAATTATAAATATTTTAGGAATGGTAAACCAGAAACTGCATAGGTTTATAAAACATGTTGGACAGGGAATCAAGAATCTAGTCCTTGGCTTGAAATTATGTGAAAAATGTGTCCCCTATTTTGTCCAACAGATTTGAAAGAAACGTTGTGGTCCATATTTCAAAATATATTAGAATACATTCCAATGCTTTACTACCTGCAGTACAATGGCCTCAAGTTGTCCTTGTCAATGTACCGACAGGTTCAAATATTCAATTGAAAGTACAAAAAAGCCTATGCATAATTTTGCCATGTTTTGACGTTTGTCTACCCCTCACTCAAAGGACAAAAAGCTACATACAGTTTATTCAACCCCCCAAAATATGTCAATGTGGGAGGAGGGGGGGTGTAAATGTACCCTATTTACAGTATCAAGGGGCCACAAATCAGCCCTGGCATTTCTACATTTTTTATTTAAAAACTTGAGGCCACCATACTGGCACATTTTGTTCCTCAATGCCCCCATTATTGGCCAGATGATCATTTTGCGCAAGAAACCAAAGTTAGATAGGCCCACTGGGCAAAACAATTGACTGGCCCATCTGGCATTTCCCCCGAAAGTTCGTCTGTGTCATTGCATCATGTTGGGTGAAAGAAAATGGCAGATTAAGAGAAAATAAACAATCAAATAACAGGATCGTCAGTCGTTAATTTTAGAAATATTTAAACCTACATCACTACCACACATTTCGTACTTCTATTATTAGATACTGGGACTCATTTTTAAGTATACATGTCATCATCATATTGATCTAGATTGTTGAACACGGTTTGTTTCTCAGTGAGGAAGTTCTTGATTTCAAAGCAAACCATGGACAGCACTACTTTCTTATTGCTATGTCACAAGTCATCTTGTTTGTGTAAGGTCTTCAATAACTTTAACTGTAATCTAAAGTCTACAGCAGTTCGCCTGAATACTCAATTAACTCCTCTGTACTCTTATTCCTGGTGGGTGAAGGGCATCAACATACCAGTGATGCCCTTCACAACCCCTAGGCACTTAAGCGCCTATCAGAGTCCAAAACGTGTGCTTGTACGCACAGCAGTGTTCTAGAATATTGGACCGTTGGCTTTCATACTTTTTCAAATTCTCAGCGCGGCTCAAGCTATTTCTCCAACTGTCAACACATTCAAATGAATAGAGGACTTTGGGTGGTCCGGGCTGAGCGTCCCCCGCTGGCGCTGGTCTCAGAGCCACGAAGCTATGTCACAATGGACGCCGGACTGTCACGTCTCTGTGTCTTTACACTGAATTACGCTTTATGCAGATCTGAAATGATAAGATCCGTATAACTATAAACAATATGGCAAAAATTCAGACCACATGGTGAAGCAATTGCCATATTGTAAAACTAGATAAGTTTTACAATATGTCAATTGCTTCACCATGTGGTCTGAATTTTCGCCATATTGTAAAACGTATCTGATTCTTTTAGATCTACAGGAGTGCCCATGGAAGAGTGGTGTAAAGTACTGAAGTTGTTGGGGGGGGGATCTGTACTTTACTAGTTTATATTTGACAACTTTGACTTCCCTACATTCCTAAAGAAAATAATGTACTCTTTACTCCATACATTTTCCTTTACATCCAAAAGTACTCGTTAGATTGGTCCAAATCACACACTTATCAAGAGACCATCCCTGGTCATCTCTACTGCCTCTGATCTGGCAGACTCACTAAACACAAGGGCTATGTTTGTAAATGATGTCTGAGTGTTGGAGTGTGCCCCTGGCTATCTGTAAATGATGTCTGGGTGTTGGAGTGTGCCCCTGGCTATCTGTAAATGATGTCTGAGTGTTGGAGTGTGCCCCTGGCTATCTGTAAATGATGTCTGAGTGTTGGAGTGTGCCCCTGGCTATCTGTAAATTATGTCTGAGTGTTGGAGTGTGCTGGCTATCTGTGATGTCTGAGTGTTGTGTGCCCCTGGCTATCTGTAAATGATGTCTGAGTGTTGGAGTGTGCCCCTGGCTATCTGTAAATGATGTCTGAGTGTTGGAGTGTGCCCCTGGCTATCTGTAAATGATGTCTGAGTGTTGGAGTGTGCCCCTGGCTATCTGTAAATGATGTCTGAGTGTTGGACTGTGCCCCTGGCTATCTGTAAATAAATAAAAAATGTTGTGCCGTCTGGTTTGCTCAATATAAGGAATTTTGAATAATTTGTACTTTTACTTTTGATACTTAAGTATATTTGAGCAATTACATTCACTTTTGATACTTAGGTATATTTAAAACCAAATACTTTTAGACTTTCACTTGAGCCATTTTCTATTAAGGTACATTTACTTTTACTCTTTACTTTTGGGTACTTTTTCCATCACTGCTATGGAGTAGGGGCTAGGGCCCTGTTCAAATTCTGTAGAAATGCATCCTTCCTTGTTTCCTCCAGTTAAGCACAGGTCAGACTGGATAGGTGTAAGCAAGATTACCACTTTCAACAATCCCACCAATTCTGATCTGTGATTACTTCAAAAGAAGGCAGGAAGGAGATATTAATTTCTGAAGTACTTAAAAACAAGGGCCAGGGTCTCACCTCAAGTGCACTCATATGACCCATATAGACCAGAGAAATCTAATGCATGATCAAGTAGGCAGTTCATCATAGCTTCAAAATGGTACTACTGCTTCTACCCTGGGACCAAACTACTCCTACACAAACAAACAGCAATGAATGCACTATGCAGATTGGCTTCTTGAAAAGGGACGATACAAAATGCATCCTACTGGGGGTAAATATACAGTATGTGACACCTGCGGTTGAAAAAGACCATCTGACATTGTCGAATCAATACAAAAGAGCAGTATCAGTTGATGGCACAAACATGTGGAAGATTATTCTCCCCCAGAGTCACCTCCCCGTCCCTAATCCAAAAGTAAACACGCATTCTCAAGGTACAGTACAAATACAGACTAGCCAATGATCAAGATCATACTTATTTGACTAAATACAACAGCATGCTAAATAGCTCTAGAATTAGCTAGAGTTTAAATGATTAAAATCCTCGCTATACAGGTTTCGTCGACTTGGTAGCATACTGTGTCGGGGTGGAAGATAGTCAGTTGAAAAATCGTAGGCCGAACCATTAATGCCAATGAACCGTTAACATAGTCTGTACCACTGGTAGTTACAGACTAGTAAATCAGGTTGATTGGTTGCCCATTGAACTACAGTGAGTTCAGGCGTAACAAAAGTGCACTATGTACATGGACAGCAGTACAAATATATATATATGGCTTTCATTGGCACAAAATGCAGTAGGCTTCCAGGGCCAGTGCAAATCAGTTGAACTGAACAATGCAAATCAGTAGCCATTTCACATAAGACCAAGTGTGGACCAATTCGGTTTCTTCATTCGAGGTCTTTTGGTTGTCTTTAGCAGTAGAGGTTTAGGATTGCAAAATTCCAGAAATATTCCAAAAAATTCAGAGGGAGTAAGCAGAAAATCCGTAATCCTCCAACTAGGATTTCTGGAAAACCTGGGAATTTAGGGAAAGTTACTGGAATTGTACAAACCTAGTTTTAAGTTCCTGTGTCTTTCTCCTTTGAGACGTAACCCTTTGCAGCGTCTCTCAAGAAATATATTTGTCATGTGTCACTCTCAGATCACGCTACATTCCAGTTAAATCAAAGGTTGATCAAAATGTACCGGTTGGAAAACACAGAAAGCTACTCTCTGCAGCCCAGATGTTTCACCTCGTGAAAACCCAAGGTAAGGGGTTCAAGCAAAAACACAGAAAGCTACTCTCTGCAGCCCAGATGTTTCACCTCGTGAAAACCCAAGGTAAGGGGTTCAAGCAAAAACACAGAAAGCTACTCTCTGCAGCCCAGATGTTTCACCTCGTGAAAACCCAAGGTAAGGGGTTCAAGCAAAAACACAGAAAGCTACTCTCTGCAGCCCAGATGTTTCACCTCGTGAAAACCCAAGGTAAGGGGTTCAAGCAAAAACACAGAAAGCTACTCTCTGCAGCCCAGATGTTTCACCTCGTGAAAACACAAGGCATCGCAAGGCAGAAATGAACTGGTACTACAGTTTCAAGAGGGAGCAGAATACAATTTGGAGACACTCACTTAGGGCTGGTTTCCCCAGACACAGATTAAGCCAAGTTTCTCACTAAGAAACACTTTTTTTAACATGCCCTTTGGTCCAGGGGTTCAAGAAAACACAGAAAGCTACTTTTGTTCTGCCGATGCAGAGCCCAGATGTTTCACCTCGTCACCATAAAACACCAATAACAGGGGTTCAAAACAAACATACAAAACGAATTACTGCTGTTCTATCACATCTGCAGATGTCCAGATGTTTCACCTCGTTGTAAACCACAAACGGCCGGGCAGTTTCTACTGGAAAATCTAGGTCTGGGAAACTAGCCCTTGATGTTGTGTTTCTGGGAGATGTATTAGTTACAATATATCACTAATACATGCATTCTACTGGCTGAGGTTAGATGGCAGCATTGACTGTATATACATCATACACCTAATGTCCTCCAGATCCATTGAAATAGTCCTAGGCCCTGTTCGGATATCTATAAAATGCATACTTCCTAACTTCCTCCCTTAGTTGAGGTAATCACTGATCTGTAAGTGAGTGGATTGGTGAAGACATGGTTTCAACTCCATTGCTTTCACCAATCTTACCGTGTTAGATTAGTGATATCTGCACTAGAACCTAAAATGACAGCACCGCCCCCTGCAGGTCCCTCTCATTGTCAGTTCAGAACACCCCAAATCACTCAAACCCTTTTCCCACCACTGAGATTAGCCGAGCTGTACTGGGCTGGTTTCACATCCACCATAGTGGTATGGTTCGTGACAGTACAGTTTGGGTGAGCACAATAGTGTAACATTTTTGTATAATTCCCCATCCGTCTTTCTGCCTGTGAAGGATTGTGGCAATGTTACGATTTATAAGGGATTTCACAAGTCCAAGGGGCTTTCTAATCAAACATATTATTACTTAATTAGCAAAAAATATTTAGTTGTGGTTCATTACATAAGTACTGATCATTGGGGATAAAAAAAGCCATCTAAATCCCAATAAGGGATGAAAGGGGTTATTATTTAAAGATGCATAGCTTCTAGTGCCAGATTTGATTAGCAAACATTTAGAGATTGAATTGACCCACACACAGGAATTCACACAGCATTTAACTCATTGTGCACGTTTGCAATCCTTCATATTTGACTGGCTCTCAGTACCCTGCTTATTTCACAAACCACATTAAAGGGAATGCATTTAAGAATGAAAGTTTTGGGGTCCTCAATAAGCCGTTCTAATGATTGTACAACTAAGTCCCAATAATCTCAGGGTGATTGCACACAACAACAACAAACAGAGCTGTGTTCAACGGACGAGAAAAGGCATGAACAAAGAGGGCTTATCTCATAACAAACCCTACATTTTCATTTTCTGTTGCAAAATGTTTTTAAATCGCGAACATGACCCAAGTGCAATTGTACTAGCAGGGAGTCTATTAGCACAAAGTACGCTTGACATCACTTCTATGAGTATACAATGCTGTCATCCGATACATTTCATGTGAAACTGTCTGGGAGCTTTACAACGTTTCAGTTTTATTGACAGAGGAAGAAAGAAAGAAGCAGCATCTTTAGACAACAAAACAAATAAAAACTTTCAAAAAATTCAATGTGAGAGTTGGAGACCTGGAGGAAGCAGCACTAGAGAATACCGGAGAGAGAGGAGGAAATAGAAGAAGAAGAAAAGGAGAGAGAGGAGGAAATAGAAGAAGAAGAAAAGGAGAGAGAGGAGGAAATAGACAAAGAAAGGGAGAGAGAGAGGTGGAAATAAACAAAGAAAGGGAGAGAGAGAGAGGAGGAAATAGAAGAAGAAGAAAAGGAGAGAGAGAGAGGAGGAAATAGACAAAGAAAGGGAGAGAGAGAGAGAGAGAGAGGAGGAAATAGACAAAGAAAGGAGAGGAGAGAGAGAGAGGAGGAAATAGACAAAGAAGAAAGGAGGAAATAGACAAAGGGAGAGAGAGGAGGAAATAGAGAGAGGAGGAAATAGACAAAGAAAGAGAGAGAGAGAGGAGGAAATAGACAAAGAGAGAGAGAGAGAGGAAATAGACAAAGACAAAGGAGAGAGAGAGGAGAGAGAGAGGAGGAAATAGACAAAGAAAGGGAGAGAGAGACAAAGGGAGAGAGAGAGAGGAGGAAATAGACAAAGGAGAGAGAGAGAGAGGAGGAAATAGACAAAGAGAGAGAGAGAGAGGAGGAAATAGACAAAGATAGGGAGAGAGAGAGAGAGGAAATAGACAAAGGAGGAGAGAGAGAGGAGGAAATAGACAAAGGGAGAGAGAGAGAGGAGGAAATAGACAAAGGGAGAGAGAGAGAGGAGGAAATAGACAAAGAAAGGGAGAGAGAGGAGGAAATAGACAAAGAAAGGGAGAGAGAGAGAGAGAGAGAGAGAGGAAATAGACAAAGAAAGGGAGAGAGAGAGAGAGAGAGGAGGAAATATACAAAGAAAGGGAGAGAGAGAGGAGGAAATAGACAAAGAAAGGGAGAGAGAGAGAGAGTGAGAGAGGAGGAAATAGACAAAGAAAGGGAGACAGAAAGACAGACCCACAGAAGTTACATCCCTAATGGCTCCCTATTCTCTACATAGTGCACAATTTTTGACCTGAGCCCTAGGGTCCTATTTCTGGCCCTATTCCCATAGGGCTCTGGTCAAAAGTAGTGCACTACATGTATGTAGGTAATAGGGAGCCATTTGGTATGCACAAGAGAGAGGAAAAACAGACGGACGTTCCTTCGGCACCGGTGCCATGTTGGCAGCGCTCTGCAAGAGGAGAGGAGGTGGAGAGGTCAGATGCTATGGCTGCTTCTAATTTCTCCAAACTTGCAAGTGTGCACTTGCACACTCCCCCTTGAGGATTTCAACAATGAGGGAGACTTCCTCTAGTATAGCCAATGCTTACACTAATCCAATGCTTGACAGGTAGTGCATAAGTGCACACGTTGGGAAAACTTTGAACGGATTCCGGGCAAAGCCTTTGATGAGAAAGGGACGAGGACAGAGAGGGAGGGTCAAAACAGTGGCCATGTTCCATCTCACTATCCTCCGTCCTTCCTTAGGATACTTCGGGTTGAAGTTTCTCCTAGCTACAGATCTAGGATCAGCTTCCCCTCCCCTGATCTTAACCATTAGTGGAGAAAATGCTGAACTGACCCGAGATCAGCATCCAGGGGCAACTGCACCCTACTCCACCTTAGGACACTTACCATCTTTCCTCCACAGATCTAGGATCAGCACCTTTCGCATCAGTCCAACCCTCAACCACTATGACAGTCCCCACAAAACCTGTCTCTGTAGTTCCAGGTTAGAAGTCACCCATAACAACAGGTCAAGGATCAGCTACTATTTTCTTCCCACTCCTAAACCAACCTTAACCATAGTCCATTACAGTGGGGAAATAACACAAACCTGACCCATGATCAGCGTGCAGTGAGGGGTAGGCAGCGACATGGGTGGGCATTGGGCAGGGGGGTGGGAAAGTCCATCCATAAGGCCCGGGGGGAGATGTCCCTGAGCCTTATAGGTTCTCCCCAGGCTGGTACTGGGGCTCAGTGGAGGTGAAGTAGTCCTCCAGGAAGCCCTGCAGGTACTCGAAGGTGGGCCGCTCCTCTGCGTCCTTCCTCCAGCAGGTGAGCATGAGCTCGTGCATGGAGGCTGGGCACTCAGCAGGGCAGGGCATCCGGTAGCCACGCTCCACCTGATCCAACACCTCCCGGTTCACCATTCCTGAAGACAGTGTATGGAGGGGATAGATAGATAGAAATAGAGGGAGAGAAGAGAGAGAAACACGTTCGACAGTGTTTTTCTACAAAACCTGTTCAACTTTTGTACTGCACATGATTCCACTAGGAAATCAAATAATAGCTAAAAATAACATAGCATTCAATCCAACACCCCTAATTTATATTAGAAATAAACACACAGAAAAAAGACCAACCCTTCACTTCCTTCTAAGTGCAATTGTATGCAACTCCTCATCTTGGACGACTGTTTAGTCAAAGTATACCATATATGTAATCAAATTATACTGTATATGTAAACAAAGTACACTGTATATGTAAACAAAGTACACTGTATATGTAAACAAAGTACACTGTATATGTAAACAACGTATACTGTATATGTAAACAAAGTATACTGTATATGTAATTAAAGTACACTGTATATGTAATCAATGTATACTGTATATATAAACAAAGTATACATTACTCATCTCATATGTATATACTGTACTCTATATCATCTACTGCATCTTGCCATTTTTATGTAATACATGTATCACTAGCCACTTTAAACTATGGCGCTTTATGTTAATATACCATACATTAATCATCTCGTATTTCTATACTGTACTCAAAATCATCTACTGTATCTTGCCTATGCCGTTCTGTACCATCGCTCATTCATATATCTTTATGTACATATTCTTTATCCCTTTACACTAGTGTCTATAAGGTAGTAGTTTTGGAATTGTTCGTTAGATTACTCGTTGGTTATTACTGCATTGTCGGAACTAGAAGCACAAGCATTTCGCTACACTCACATTAACATCTGCTAACCATGTGTATGTGACAAATACATTGGATTTGAAGTACACCCTATATGTAAACCTGAAGAGGCATTGTGTGTCAACACCTTGGTGTTTTATACCTATTGTGAGCAGAGTGTGTAACTACTTGTCTTGATGTTTTCATGAAGAAAAGTCACCGGTACCTGGATATGGGACTCTGCCTTTAGTGGCCAGTTCAGTGAGCAGGACCCCGAATGACCAGACATCTGACTTGATGGTGAAGCGTCCGTAGAGTGCAGCCTCTGGCGCGGTCCACTTAATGGGGAACTTGGCACCTGGGGAAACAAAACCCTGATTGATGACACACTCTGATAAAAGACCACTGTTTTAACTAGAATACATCAATACAAGCCTATTTTCCTAAAAACAAGGCTAGAGTTGAGCCTCTCTACAATCTCTGCCAAATGGAAAACTTGACCTTTCACAGAGTCAGAATTAGTACATTTTCCTGAAGTTATTCAGCCCCTTTCTTACAAAGTCTGCATCGAACGACTTTAAAAACAATAAACACAAGTAATCAAGAGACCAGGTGAAGCAGGGGTCCTCCAAAAACAGGCTTAGGACATACATTACATAGAGATATTGGACCCAGACCAGAGCAGAACCCTGTCTGGCAATGTACACATTATCTTCTATGAGGAGGTGGCGGCAGGCTAAAGTTGTCCACTTTACACACCGAGACCAGTTGGAAAGAAAACCAGGATAAACAGGGGTCCTCCAAGACCAGGATAAACAGGGGTCCTCCAAGACCAGGATAAACAGGGGTCCTCCAAGACCAGGATAAACAGGGGTCCTCCAAGACCAGGATAAACAGGGGTCCTCCAAGACCAGGATAAACAGGGATCCTCCAAGACCAGGATAAACAGGGGTCCTCCAAGACCAGGATAAACAGGGGTCCTCCAAGACCAGGATAAACAGGGGTCCTCCAAGACCAGGATAAACAGGGGTCCTCCAAGACCAGGATAAACAGGGATCCTCCAAGACCAGGATATAAACCAGGATAAACAGGGGTCCTCCAAGACCAGGATAAACAGGGGTCCTCCAAGACCAGGATAAACAGGGATCCTCCAAGACCAGGATAAACAGGGGTCCTCCAAGACCAGGATAAACAGGGGTCCTCCAAGACCAGGATAAACAGGGGTCCTCCAAGACCAGGATAAACAGGGGTCCTCCAAGACCAGGATAAACAGGGGTCCTCCAAGACCAGGATAAAAAGGGATGCCTTACCCTGTCTAGCAGTGTACTGAAGCCTTACCCTGTCCAGCAGTGTACTTAAGCCTTACCCTGTCTAGCAGTGTACTGAAGCCTTACCCTGTCTAGCAGTGTACTGAAGCCTTATCCTGTCTAGCAGTGTACTGAAGCCTTGCCCTCTCTAGCAGTGTACTCGTTGACTGAAGCCTTGCCCTCTCTAGCAGTGTACTCGTTGACTGAAGCCTTACCCTGTCTAGCAGTGTACTCGTTGACTGAAGCCATGCCCTGTCTAGCAGTGTACTCGTTGACTGAAGCCTTACCCTGTCTAGCAGTGTACTCGTTGACTGAAGCCTTACCCTGTCTAGCAGTGTACTCGTTGACTGAAGCCTTGCCCTGTCTAGCAGTGTACTCGTTGACTGAAGCCTTACCCTGTCTAGCAGTGTACTCGTTGACTGAAGCCTTACCCTGTCTAGCAGTGTACTCGTTGACTGAAGCCTTACCCTGTCTAGCAGTGTACTCGTTGACTGAAGCCTTGCCCTGTCTAGCAGTGTACTCGTTGACTGAAGACTTACCCTGTCTAGCAGTGTACTCGTTGACTGAAGCCTTACCCTGTCTAGCAGTGTACTCGTTGACTGAAGCCTTACCCTGTCTAGCAGTGTACTCGTTGACTGAAGCCTTGCCCTGTCTAGCAGTGTACTCGTTCACTGAAGCCTTGCCCTGTCTAGCAGTGTACTCGTTGACTGAAGCCTTACCCTGTCTAGCAGTGTACTCGTTGACTGAAGCCTTACCCTGTCTAGCAGTGTACTCGTTGTCCTCTATGAGGCGGGCCAAACCGAAGTCGGCCACTTTACATGCCAGGTTGTCCCCGACCAGGATGTTGGCAGCCCTGAGGTCTCTGTGGACGTAGTTCATTCTCTCTACGTATGCCATCCCTGCTGCAATCTATACACACACAGAGACACGGAGAGAGAGAGAGACACGGGGAGAGAGAGAGACACGGAGAGTGAGAGAGACACGGAGAGTGAGAGAGACACGGAGAGAGAGAGAGAGACACATCGAGAGAGAGAGACACAGCGAGAGAGAGAGACACAGCGAGAGAGAGAGACAGCGAGAGAGAGAGACACAGCGAGAGAGAGAGAGACACGGAGAGAGAGAGACACAGAGAGAGAGAGAGAGAGAGAGAGAGAGAGAGAGAGAGCAGAGAGAGAGAGACACGGGGAGAGAGAGAGACACGGGGAGAGAGAGAGACACGGGGAGAGAGAGACAGGGAGAGAGAGAGAGACACAGCGATAGAGAGAGAGACACGGGGAGAGAGAGAGAGACACGGAGAGTGAGAGACACAGCGAGAGAGAGAGACACAGTGAGAGAGAGAGACAGCGAGAGAGAGAGACAGCGGGAGAGAGAGAGAGAGAGAGACACGGGGAGAGAGAGAGACACGGGGAGAGAGAGAGACACGGGGAGAGAGAGAGACACGGGGAGAGAGACAGGGAGAGAGAGAGAGACACAGCGAGAGAGAGAGACACGGGGAGAGAGAGAGAGAGACGGAGAGTGAGAGACACAGCGAGAGAGAGAAAGAAAATTCGGAGTAAAAATTAACAAAAGAGGAGAAAACTTAAAATCAACTGAAATAAGACCATTATGCCAAAAGGTATTGAACATTGTAGCGTTTGTCCCACCTGAGATGCCATATCCACTAACTGGGGTAGACGTAGCAGCTTGCCCGTGTCGCCTTTCAGGAAGTCCAACAGGCTACCTATGAGAGCGACAGTGTTATCAGAATACTGAGAGAAAGAGAGAGAAGGCAGGAGAAAGGCAACACAAGAACAACGTGTGTGTGTGTGTGTGTGTGTGTGTGTGTGTGTGTGTGTGTGTGTGTGTGTGTGTGTGCGCATACACACGTGAAGACCAGCCTGGACCACAGCCCATGTAGTCAGCGATGATGATGATGATGATGATGATTGCTCTACTGTTACCTTGGCTCATGTACTCGGTGACGATGTAGATGGGTTCCTCAGACACCACGGCGTAGAGCTGCACCAGTTTCTCGTGTCTCAGCTTCTTCATGACCTGGGCTTCCTGGAGGAAGGCCTCTGGGGACATGGTACCCGTCTTCAGGGTCTTGATGGCCACCCGCGTTGTACCATTCCATGTCCCTTTAGAAACACAGTAGCCATGGGTCAGAGTACCCAGAGTACCTAGCCAACGAAGCTAAAGGAGTACACAGGACAGCCCATGGAACAGACCCACGTTTCTGCCACAACTAACTACACAGTCCTTACATTAAGTTACAGTTGAAATACATGAAGTTGGAATAAAGGTGTATGTTAAAAGACTATTTATTAATCATCTATACTTCAAAAAACAGTGTGTGTGTGTGTGTGTCTTACCCATCCAGACCTCTCCGAAGCAGCCCTGGCCCAGTTTGAGGTCGAGGTGGAGGGACTCCCGGGATATCTCCCAGGCGTCGCGGGCCAGGCCCTGGGTCTGAGGCTTCAGCATCGGACACACCTCTGTCAGACAGTGGCACAGTCCATCTGCATGCTCTGTGGTTCAGTACGGGAAGACAGAGCGAGGCATACCGTCACCACCTAGACAACTGGAACTCTTCACCCTTGTTAACACTATCCACCGAGACAGTTGTTTTGGGTTTTCTGAGAGATTGGCACATCTGACAAGTGTCAGAAATGTGTTTGGCCTCCTGAGTGGCGCAGCTGTCTTAAGGCACTGCATCGCAGTGCTAGAGGCGTCACTACAGACCCGGGTTCGATCCCAAGCCCTACCAACTCGTGGCGGGCCGGGCGCATGCACGCTGACATTGGTCACCAGGTGTACGGTGTTTCCTCCGACACATTGTAGCCGCTGGCTTCCGGGTTAAGCGAGCAGTGTGTCAAGAAGCAGTGCGGCTTGTCAGTTTCGTGTTTTGGCGCACGCATGACTCTTAACCTTTGTCTCTCCCGAGTTCGTATCGGAGTTGCAGCGATGGGCAAGACTAACTACCGATTGGATACCATGAAATTGGGGAGAAAAAGGGGTAAAAAGTTTCAAATAAAGACGTGTGTTCAATATTCTTATTGAGTTATTCTGTCTGTGTCGTCTGTATTCGGTTTCACTTTGATGTATTATTGACAAAGACACTGCGTAACAAAAATGATATATTTAAAATATACAGTTGGGTCGGAAATTATTGACAGCCTTGATAAAAATTAGCAAAAATCACAATACAAAATAAATAATTCAAATACTCAGCTATACTGTTTGCAAAAAACTTTGGGAATTATATTTTTTAATACAATTGATCATAGAAAAATATTTTGTTTAACATATAAACAATACCTCCCCTTGCAAGAATGACAAAACTGAGCCTTTTTCTAAAATGTTTAATGAGGTTGGAGAACACATTCGGAGGGATCTTGGACCATTCCGCCATACAGAATCTTTCCAGAACCTTGATATCCTTGATATGTCTGTACCTCTTCAATCCAAACCACAGGTTTTCAATGGGGTTCAAGTCCGGAGACAGATAGCCATTGCACTTTACACTAATTGGAAACGGTTGTGAAACAGAACGACTGAATTGCTCAAACCATGCCCTTGACTTTACACCATATTACAGTACATGAACAAATAAACACCAACACATTCACTTACATTTTGGTGTTACTGGCTGTATAATAATCATGCTTGTAAGCATCTATTAACATATAAGGTGCTAATATAATACGTTACTCACCGTGACAGTAACGGACCAGCGTGTTACTCACCACGACAGTAACATACCAGAGGGTTACTCACCGGGACAGTAACATACCAGAGGGTTACTCACCGGGACAGTAACATACCAGGGGGTTACTCACCGGGACAGTAACAGACCAGGGGGTTACTCACCGGGACAGTAACATACCAGCTGGTTACTCACTACGACAGTAAGACCGGCTGGTTAGTCACTGCGACAGTAACAGACCAGCTGGTTACTCACTGCGACAGTAATAGGTGGTCCTGTAGCTCAGTTGGTCATGGCGCTTGTAACAGGGTAACAGACCAGCTGGAATGTATGCACACATGACTGTAAGTCAGTAAATGGCATATATTATTATTATTATTATTATTAATAGACCAGCTGGTTACTCACTGCGACAGTAATAGATCAGCTGGTTACTCACTGCAACAGTAAAAGACCAGCTGGTAACTCACTGCAACAGTAAAAGACCAGCTGGTTACTCACTGCGACAGTAACAGATCAGCTGGTTACTCACTGCGACAGTAACATACCAGCTGGTTACTCACTGCGACAGTAACAGATCAGCTGGTTACTCACTGCAACAATAAAAGACCAGCTGGTTACTCACTGCGACAGTAACAGATCAGCTGGTTTCTCTCCGCAACAGTAATAGACGAGCGGTGTACTCACTATGATAGTGGTAGACCAGCTGCTGCAGGCTGCTGAACTGGGTGCGTGAGGTGATGTAGAAACCACCGCTGTCTAGCTTGCGTATCTTGTAATGTTTGACGTTGAGACCTTTGGTGTTGTCGTAGTCCAACACGGACAGGCAGTAGGCCCCTGTGCAGAAAAATAGAATTACAAAATAATTTGATACATTGTCTGTATCATCTCTCTGCTTCTGTGTGTGTGGAAGAAGTAATGTGTGGGTCAAAACCAGTTAACTTCAAGTTTGAATGGATCACCTGGACATCTGTAGTAGTCATACTCCAATCCAGCTAGTTACGCATCTAGTGTTCCACACTACACACATTAGCACACTGCATGTTCACAGCATAAACTACACCACATGACCTCATTACCCTCAAACTCAACTCTAGACCTACAAGTCAGTTTCACTGCATTTCTGTCATTGTTTAGGGGAGAGGGACAAAGTGCCTCTTCAACCGTTTGGTGAGTTCATTCTGTGTTCAAATTTACTACTTCACAATAAAAAGAGGAAACTTCAACAAGGAATTTGACAATAATGTAACAGTGCTTCTACTCCACGTCTAAAATGTCTGTCGCTCTCTGAGGGGTACTTCTCACCCTTGGTGGTCTCGCTCTCTCGGACCAGGAAGGTGCCTCGTCGGTTCTGTAAACTCAAAAGGAGCCTCTCTGAGTCGCGCCGAGTTATTTTCCCAAAATACCACCTGTGAAAGTGGGCCAGAGTGAGTGAGAAAGAACAGTGAGAACCTGCCACTGAGCAAAGTGGCATTGCACTCCAAAAGCATAGTTGCATCACGTATTCAGACCTCAAAAAAAGTGTCACGTCAACGAGTCCACGTTCCAGTGGTATTGTGTCGATCCAGCTTTATTAGCACATACATTTTGTGGGGAAATTATGCAGTGCTTATCTTTTCCAACATATTTTTGATTGTGGCATATAGGTGGATCTACAAAACAGATGGTCTGGGACATGGAGTTATGCCATCAGAAGGCCACTTTTGAGAAATGAAAATGCCTAACAAACTGTGATTTTGGAGGGAAACTGTGCCTTTAATATCCTTATGGAGCCCCACTGAAGTACATCTGAAGTACATCTGAGACCAGGGTATTTTACTATCCAGATGGGTTTGTCCATAATCATACATCTTAGAGAGAGTTTAGCCAATGTTATTAAAGCTGGACACCATGCTGCTTCTTCTAGGGTTGCAACATTCTAGTAACAAAATTCCCAGGTTTTTCCAGAAATCCTGGTTGGAGGATTCCACATTTCTTTCTGATTCCAGGAATCTGCCAACCAAAATGTCTGGAAAAACTGGGAATATAGGCAAAGTTACCAGCATTTTGCAACCCTAGCTCCATCTCAGCATTCTAAACCCACGGCTGTTTCCCAAAAAAAAGTATACATTTTATAACTTGATAAAAACAGGAAAGATCGAGATAAATAAAATAAAAAAGTTGATGTACTCTTCTGCTTGAATGGAGTCAGAGGGGGCCACATAGTTGCTGGGGATGTAACCACTTTCTCCGGTAGTCAGAGAGCGAGCCAGCCACCAGTCCCCTTCCCTGCAGCGAGACAGAGGAGAGAAGGAGTTGATGACAGGGTTATTGACTTGGACAACCAGAAGCCCTCCCTGGGTTCATTCAGAGTACTAACTGGTCACTCACATCAGATAGACACATTTGACCGTGGTTGAAGCCTAAAAACAGCCCTGGGAGTAAACCAGTGGAGGACACTGTGACACCATGACATTCATAGGATCAAAAAATATCTTAACCTCTCTTGACTAAATAATAATTTAAAAAACAGGGAAACCAAGTGAAAACAATGACAAAACGTACTTCACACACTGTCATTTTGCCTTTGAGTTCATAAGCACAAATGGTTTGGTTTGTTGTAGGTTGAGCTGACACACATCACCTCAGTGCACACTGAGGAAAAATGGGGTTGATCGGGAAGAGGAAAGGTGACGAGAAGTTAAGACAGGGGGATCAGAAAGGATTAGTTCACTGACCTGAAGCTGTACTTTCTCCTAAGAGAAACCATGAAGCATGAGAGAGGGAAATAACAGACAGCAGAGAACATCAAAAACACACAGAAAGAAATGCAGCAAACTGCAGAACACACAAGACCAGACCATAGAACAGTAGCATCAACTAACTGTGTGTGTGTGATTATATATATACACACTCACAGTTGAAGTAAGAAGTTTACATACACCTGAGCTAAATACATTTCAAATCAGTTTTTCACAATTCCTGACGTTTAATCCAAGTAAACATTCTCTGTCTTGGTTCAGTTAGGATCACCACTTTATTTTCACCACTTTATTTTAAGAATATGAAATGTCAGAATAATGGTAGAGAAAATGATTTATTTCAGCTTTTATTTCTTTCATCACATTCCCAGTGGGTCAGAAGTTTACATACACTCAATTAGTATTTGGTGGCATTGCCTTTAAAATTGTTTAACTTGGGTCAAATGTTTTGAGTATCCTTCCACAAGATTCCCACAATACGTTGGGTGAATTTTGGCCCATTCCTCCCGACAGAGCTGGGCTAACCGAGTCAGGTTTGTAGGCCTCCTTGCTCGCACACTTTCAGTTCTGCCCACAAATTTTCTAGAAGATTGAGGTCAGGGCTTTGTGATGGCCACTCCAATACCTTGACCTTGTTGTCCTTAAGCCATTTTGCCACAACTTTGGATGTATGCTTGGGGTCATTGTCCATTTGGAAGACCCATTTGCGACCAAGCTTTAACTTGGTCAAGACTGATGTCTTGAGATGTTGCTTTAATATATCCACATCCATTTTTCCCCCTCATGATGCCATCTACTTTGTGAAGTGCACCAGTCCCTCCTGCAGCAAAGCACCCCCAGAACATGATGCTGCTACCCCAGTGCTTCACGGTTGGGATGGTATTCTTTGGCTTGCAAGCCTCCCCCTTTTTCCTCCAAACATAACGACGTTCATTATGGCCAAACAGTTCTATTTTTGTTTCATCAGACCAGAGGACATTTCTCCAAAAAGTACGATCTTTGTCCCCATGTGCAGTTGCAAACCGTAGTCTGGCTTTTTTATGGCGGTTTTGGAGCAGTGGCTTCTTCCTTGCTGAGCGGCCTTTCAGGTTATGTCGAAATAGGACTCGTTTTACTCTGGATATAGATACTTTTGTACCCGTTTCCTCCAGCATCTTCACAAGGTCCTTTGATGTTGTTCTGAGATTGATTGACATTTTTCATACCAAAGTACTTTCATCTCTTGGAGACAGAAGACGTCTCCTTCCTGAGAGGTATGACGGCTGCGTGGTCCCATGGTGGTTATACTTGCGTACTATTGTTTCTACAGAGGAACGTGGTACCTTCAGGCATTTGGAAATTGCTCCAAGGATGAACCAGACTTGTGGAGGTCTACAGTTTTTTCTGAGGTCTTAGCTGATTTCTTTTGATTTTCCTATGATGTCAAGCAAAGAGTCACTGAGTTTGAAGGTAGGCCTTGAAATACATCCACAGGTACACCTCCAATTGACTCAAATTAGGTCAATTAGCCTATCAGAAGCTTCTAAAGCCATGACATAATTTTCTGGAATTTTCCAAGCTGTTTAAAGGCCCAGTCAACTTAGTGTATGTAAACTTCTGACCCACTGGAATTGTGATACAGTGAATTATATGTGAAATAATCTGTCTGTTAACAACTGTTGGAAAAATTACTTCCTAACCGACTTGCCAAAACTATAGTTTGTTAACAAGAAATTTGTGGAGTGGTTGAAAAACTAGTTTTAATGACTCCAACCTCAGTGTATGTAAACTTCCGACTTCAACTGTATGTGTGTGTTGTGTGTGTGTGTGTGTGTGTGTGTGTGTGTGTGTGTGTGTGTGTGTGTGTGTGTGTGTGTGTGTGTGTGTGTGTGTGTGTGTGTGTGTGTGTGTGTGTGTGTGTGTGTGTGTGTGTGTGTGTGTGTGTGTGTGTGTGTGTGTGTGTGTGTGTGTGTGTGTGTGTGTGTGTGTGTGTGTGTGTGTGTGTGTGTGTGTGTAAAACAGGCAGAGACCATCCTGTACCTAACTCCCACATGGCCTGACCTGAAATGTATGTTTTGAAACGGTGCATTTTAAAATGTCTTCCTATAGTGAGCTGTGAACCGTCTTCCTGTAATCCAACTCTGTTGTATCTAAATAGGCTCATTGGGTGACATATCTGGGTATGACGTATTCTCTCCTGTTGCATCCAAAATACCCAGTGATGGAAAAAAATACTTTTTTGGAAACAAACTGGCTTGTGTCTGTCCGAGTGATGCTTTTGGAAAGGACAAACTTGAACTATTAGACCCAATCAACAGTAGAAGGGCTATAATCAGGATTGCGTTCATTAGGGCACACAACAGAAAACATTTTTACAGCAGTAGTGCCTCGCTGTTTCAGTTTGTTTTCCTTCGTTTAGTGCCTAATGAACATGACCTGACAAGGTTTCCCTTGTAAGATCTGAAAACATTTGTAGTAATGTTGTACACAGCAGATGGGGCGACAGAAAGGGGACAGACAGTGTTGTTTGGCTAACGAGGAATTATGAATAAGTCAGCACTCACTGTGACTGTGTGTACAGTGTGCATGCTTGTGTGTCCACACGGTGTGTGTTTGGGTTTGTCTTCGTCTGGATGAGTGTGTGTGTGTCTAGGTGAGAGTACATGGCGGACATGTAGTATCTAAACAGGGAGACGATGGAGTGGGCATCTCCTTACGTGTTGTTGATGATCTGCAGCCGCTCGCCTTTCTTGAAGGTCAGGTCTGAGGCAGTCCGTGATTCATAGTCATAGAGTGCCACAAATGTAGTGACACCTCCTACAGGATGGACACACACACACACAAAATGTTAGAGATAGGAGAGTTTTGGGCTAACACACATGCAGCTGAGGATTGGCATCTCTCAAGGCAAAGTACAGTATCCTCTTTTTGTAATACACTATATTCATCTAGAACTACGAGTACCTTCAGAGTGTATCCAGACCTATTCAGATATTTTCCATACTTTGTTACGTTACAGGCTTATTCTAAAATTGATTAAATTATATTTTTTCCTCAATCTCCACACAATACCCCATACTGACAAAGTGAAAAACAGAAAGACCTTATTTACATAAGTATTCAGACCCTTTATGATGAGACTCGAAATTGAGCTCAGGTGCATCCTTTTTCCATTGATCATCCTTGAGATGTTTCTACAACTTGACTGGAGTCTACCAGTGAAAAATTAAATTGATTGGACATGACTTGGAAAGGAACACACACACACACACACACACACCTATATTAGGTCCCACAGTTGACAGTGCATGTCAGAGCAAAAACCAAGTCATGAGGTTGAGGGAATTGCCCGTAGCGCTCAGAGACAGGATTGTACCCAGGCACAGATCTGGGGAAGGGTACCAAAACATTTCTGCAGCATTGAAGGTACCCAAGAACACAGTGGCCTACATCATTCTTAAATGGAAGAAGTTTGGAACCACCAAGACTCTTCCTAGAGCTGGCCGCCCGGCCAAATTGAGCAATCGGGGAGAATGGCCTTGGTCAGGGAGGTGACCAAGAACCCGATGGTCACTCTGACAGAGCTCCAGACTTCCTCTGTGGAGATGGGAGAACCTTCCAGAAGGGCAACCATCTCTGTAGCACTCCACCAATCAGGCCTTTCTTTATGGTAGAGTGGTCATGGCGGAAGCAGCAACATGGTAAAAAGGCACATGACAGCCCACTTGGAGTTTGCCAAAAGGCACCTAAAGGACCCTTAGACCATGAGAAACAAGATGCTCTGTTCTGATGAAATGCTTGGCCTGAATGCCAAGCGTCGCGTCTGGAGGTAACCTGGCACCATCCCTACAATGAAGCATGGCGGTGGCAGCAACATGGTGTGGGGAGGTTTTTCAGCTGCACGGACTGGGAGACTAGTTAGGATCGAGGGAAAGATGAACGGAGCAAAGTACAGAGAGATCCTTGATGAAAACCTGCTCCAGAGCGCTCAGGACCACAGACTGGGACGAACGTTCACATTCCAATAGGACAACGAGGCTAAGCACACAGCCAAGGAGTGGCTTCGAGACAAGCCTCTGAATGTCCTTGAGTGGCCCAGCCAGATCCCAGACTTGAAACTGATCGTGCATTTCTGGAGAGACCTGAAAATAGCTGTACAGCGACACTCCCCATCTAGCCTGACAGAGCTTGAAAGGATCTGCAGAGAAGAATGGGAGAAACGACACTGAAATAGGCAGTAGGATAATCAGCTCTGTTGCCAAAACACTTATATATTTGTCTCAATTCATTTCAATTTAATGTTTTGGCATTCACATCTTAGAATATTACATTGTTGGCTTTTGCACCCTGCCAAAATAAAAACAACTACAGGAAACATTGGGCTGTCTAATCCAATGTACATTTCCTGGAAAGAGATACCGGAATTGACATTAGGGATGCCTAATGTCCTTGACGGTCACAACGTCTATAGTTTCTCAGCTTTCCCTTTATAACGAGCACCTGGTTTGGACCGGGGAATCTTTGATTGGTTAATTAGACGCCGTGGGGGGGACTCTCGCCAGTAGAAAATCCCAGAAATGAAAGTGCAACCAATCACTTTACAGGAGACGCAAAATAATGATTGACCATCTGGTCTAGACACACTATAGTGTCATGTCAGGTCTGTGAGAGTCTTCAAAGTCAAACTGAAGACGGACTTGGCACTCCTGGAGACGGGCTTGGCACTCCTTGGAGACGGGCTTGGCACTCCTTGGAGACGGGCTTGGCACTCCTTGGAGACGGGCTTGGCACTCCCTGGAGACGGGCTTGGCATTCCCTGGAGATGTGCTTGGAACTCCCTGGACACAGGCTTGGCACTCCCTGGAGACGGGCTTGGCACTCCCTGGAGACGGGCTTGGCACTACCTGGAGACGGACTTGGCACTCCAAGCAGATGTAGCCTTAAAGAAGGTTTTTCCATGATCATACCATTCCCATCTCAACAATACTTGTATGTTTTTCAGTCTTCACAAAAATCTAACTTAGTACATTATATTTATTGTAATTCAATAGTCGCTGTCAACAGATGCTGCAAATACACTAGCAGAGGCTGGTGGGATGAGCTATAGGAGGACGGGCTCATAGGAATGGAATAAATGGAATGGTTTTTGAGGGAAAGGTACCCCCATTTCCTCTTCCTAACCTGCGCCAAAGGAAGTAGTCTACACAATCCGCAGGTACACTAGAAGGTGCTGAAAGAGAATAAAACACACGTCGGTCCAGAAAGCACACTATATTGCAACTATAGCATAAAGCTAGGGGAAATAAAATGTGTTCACTGATTGCTGACAGCGTACTAGTTTATAGTTACTTCACCTTCTCGTCATAGTGCACCAACACATAAAAACTGGTATTATAATAATATGACTGTAATTTCGGCAGAGACTTTTTTATCCAAAGCAACCTAAAGTCATGTGTTCATACATTTGTTATGTATAGGTGGCCCTGGGAGTCAAAGCCACTATCCAGGCATTGCAAGAGCCATTCTCTACCAACTTAGCTACAGAGGACCAGACATAGCGAATCAGGTGGTTAGCCACAAATCCCAGGTGCTCGGTGATAAACCCCTGAATCCCCTCCTTGTAGTTGTTGCAGACTGCAGAACTTTTGCAGCACTTGCTTCCTTGCTCTGTCGCCATCAGACTTCAGTTGCCACATGAGAACATGTTTGAATGTGATCACATGGCTGTTTGTGTCAATTACTTAAATGTTAAGCAAGACAGACGATATACACTTAACGGTAATAGCCAAATGGAAAGCTTTACCATCATAGGCAATCAGCATTGTGATAGTAGCTAAAACAAACAAACATTCACATATTGGGCATCATAGCTTATATTCAGGTGGTTGGGCACTGCAGTTAACTGCCTGGCTAGCTAACTATATTGGGGCGGCAGGGTAGCCTAGTGGTTAGAGCGTTGGACTAGTAACCGGAAGGTTGCAAGTTCAAATTCCCGAGCTGACAAGGTACAACTCTGTCGTTCTGCCCCTGAACAGGCAGTTAACCCACTGTTCCTAGGCCGTCATTGAAAATAAGAATTTGTTCTTAACTGACATGCCTAGTTAAATAAAGGTAAAAAAATACCAATCATCAGTAGGACCACTGTGTTGTGGCTGTATGTGTCCTATCTTGACCTTGTTGAGGTCCTGGGGTTCTCCTCCTAGCCTTGTACCAGTGGGGGCTGAGGGGGAGACGGCTCATAATAAATGGCTGAAACGGGGAAAATGGAAGGGCATCAAACACATGGATACCGTTCCACCTATTCTGCTCCAGTCATTACTACGAGCCCGTTCTCCCCAATTAAGGTGCCACCAACCTCCTGTGGCTTGTACATATATAGCTGAACAACCTGGCTATTTATAATCGTGGTTAACCCAGAACTAAAATACTGTGTAATTTGGTCAGCTGTGTGATTTAGACTGAACAAAAATATAAAATCAACATGAAACAATTTCAAAGATTTTACTGAGTTACAGTTCATAAGGAAATCAGTCAATTGAAATAAATCCATTAGGCCCTAATCTATGGATTTCACATAACTGGGAATACAGATATGCATCTATTGGTCACAAATAACCTTTTTTAAGTTTAGGCGTGGATCAGAAAACCAGTCAGTATCAAGTGTGACCACCTTCAGAAAACCAGTCAGTACCTGGTGTGACCACCTTTTTCCTCATGCAGTGCGACACATCTCCTTCGCAGAGTTCATCAGGCTGTTGATTGTGGCCTCTGGAATGTTGTCCCACTCCTCTTCAACGGAAGTGCAAGGTTGCTGGATGTTGCCGGGACCTGGAACACGCTGTCGGATACGTCAATCCAGAGCATCCCAAACAGGCTCATTGGGTGACATGTCTGGTCCTGCAGGCACTGGAAGAACTGGGACATTTTTAACTACCAGGAATTGTGTAAAGATCCTTGCCACATGGGGCTGTGTATTATCACGCTGAAACATGAGGTGATGGCGGCAGATGAATGGCACGACAATGGGCCTCAAAATCTTGTCACGGTATTTCTGTGCATTCAAATTGCCATCGATAAAATGCAATTGTGTTCGTTGCTCATAGCTTATGCCTGCCCATACCATAACCCCACCATGGGGCACTCTGTTCACAATGTTGTTATCAGCAAACAGATGGATTTCTGACCATCACAGGGAAATTCTTCGGTTGTGCAAACCCACAGTTTTCATCAACTGTCCGGGTGGCTGGTCTCAGGTGATCCCGTAGGTGAAGAAGCCAGATGTGGAGAACCTGGGCTGACGTGGTTACACATGGTCTGCTGTTGCGAAGCCGGTTGGACGTACTGCTAAATTCTCTAAAATGACTTTAGAGGAGGCTTATGGTAGAGAAATAAATATTAAACTATCTGGCAACAGCTCTGGTGGACATTCCTGCAAACAGCATGCCAATTGCAAGCTTGCTCAAAACTTCAGACATCTGTGGCATTGTGTTGTGTGACAAAACTGCACATTTTAGATTGGCCTTTTATTGTCCCCTGCACAAGGTGCACCTGTGTAATGATCATGCTGTTTCATCAGCTTCTTGATATGACATACCCGTCAGATTATCTTTGTTCACTACCAGGGATGTAAACAAATTTGTGTCAAACATTTGAGAGAAATAAGCTTTATGTGCGTATGGAAGATTTCTGGGATCTTTCATTTCAGCTCATGAACCATGGGACCAACACTACATGTATTTATATTTTTGTTATATATACACACACACTACCATTCAAAAGTTTGGGGTCACTTCGAAATGTCCTTGTTTTTGAAAGAAAAGCAATTTTTTTGACCATTAAAATAATATAAAATTGATCAGAAATTATGGTGTTGACATTGTTAATGACTATTGTAGCTGGAAACGGCAGATTTTTAAAATGGAATATCTACATAGGGGTACAGCGGCCCATTATCAGCAACCATCACTCCTGTATTCCAATGGCACGTTGTGTTAGCTAATCCAAGTTCATCATTTTAAAAGGCTAATTGATCATTAGAAAACCCTTTTGCAATTATGTTAGCACAGCTGAAAACTGTTGTTCTGTTAAAGAAGCAATAAAACTGGCCTTCTTTAGACTATTTGAGTATCTGGTGCATCAGCATTTGTGGGTTCGATTACAGGCTTAAAATGGCAAGAAACAATTACCTTTCTCCTGAAACATGTTAGTCTATTCTTGTTTTGAGAAATGAAGGCTATTCCATGTGAGAAATTGCCAAGAAACAGAAGATCTCGTACAACGCTGTGTACTACTCCCTTCACAGAACAGAGCAAACTGGCTCTAACCAGAATATAAAGAGTGGGAGGCCCCAGTGCACAACTGAGCAAGAGGACAAGTACATTAGAGTGTCTAGTTTGAGAAACAGATGCCTCACAAGTCCTCAGATGGCAGCTTAATTAAATAGTACCCGCAAAACTCTGCCCAGAAGGCCAGCATCCCGGAGTCGCCTCTTCACTGTTGACGTTGAGACTGGTGTTTTGCTCTACCTACAGTATACATTTCCAACTCCAACCAAAGGCTAAATGACTCCAGTGTGTTCTCCTCACGACATACAGTGGCAAGAAACAGTATGTGAACCCTTTGGAATTACCTGGATTTCTGCATAAATTGGTCATCAAATTTTATCTGATCTTCATCGAAGTCACAACAATAGACAAACATACGATGAGATTGGGGATGTTGGTTAGAGCTGCCTTGCCCTTTAAAACAAAACTCACAAAATGTGAGTTTGTTATTCACAAGGAGCATTGCCTGATGTGAACCATCCCTCAAACAAAAGAGATCTCAGAAGACCTCAGATTAAGAATTGTTGACTTGCATAAAGCTGTAAAGGGCTACAAAAGTATCTCTAAAAGCCTTGATGTTCATCAGTCCACGGTAAGAAAAATTGTCTATAAATGGATTAAGTATAGCACTGTTGCTACTCTCCCTAGGAGTGCTCAATGGTCAATGGAGGTTAAGAAGAATCCTAGAGTGTCAGCTAAAGACTTAAAAGAAATCTCTGGAACATGCTAACATCTCTGACGAATCAATGATACGTAAAACACTAAACAAGAATGGTGTTCATGGGAGGACACCACGGACGAAGCCACAAACAAAACATTGCTGCACGTCTGAAGTTTGCAAAAGTGGACCTGTATGTTCCACAGTGCTACTGGCAAAATATTCTGTGGACAGATGAAACTACAGTTGAGTTGTTTGGAAGGAACACACAACACTATGTGTGGAGGGGAAAAAAGGCACAGCACACCAAGATCAAAACCTCATCCCAACTGTAAAATATGGTGGAGGGAGCATCATGGTTTAGGGATGCTTTTCCTGGGGCTGCTTCAGGGCCTGGACAGCTTGCTATCATCGACAGAAAAGTTCATTCCCAAGTTTATTGAGACATTTTGCAGGAGAATGTAAGGCTATCTGTCCACCAATTGAAGCTCAACAGAAGTTGGGGGATGCAACAGAACAACGACCCAAAACACAGAAGTAAATCAACAACAGAATGGCTTCAACAGAAGAAAATACAACTTCTGGAGTGGCCCAGTCAGAGTCCTGACCTCACCCCGATTTGAGATGCTGTGGCATGACCTCAAGAGAGCAGTTCACACCAGACATCCCAAGAATATTGCTGAACTAAAACAGTTTTGTAAAGAGGAATGGTCAAATTCCTCCTGACCATTGTGCAGGTCTGATCCGCAACTACAGAAAACATTTGGTTGAGATTATTGCTGCCAAAGGAGGGTCAACCAGTTAATAAATCCAAGGGTTCACATACTTTTTGCATCCCGAGTGTGAATGTTTACACGGTGTGTTCAATGAAGACAAACATATAATTGTTTGTGTGTTATTAGTTTAAGCAGACTGTTTGTCTATTGTTGTGACCTAGATGAAGATCAGATCAAATTTTATGACCAAGTTATGCAGAAATCCAGGTATTTCCAAAGGGTTCACAATTTCTTTTGCCACTGCATGGAATCATGTAACCAAAAAAGTGTTAAACAAATCCAAATGTATTTTATTTTTGAGATTCTTCAAAGAAAACACCCTTTGCCTTAATGACAGCTTTGCACACTCTTGGCATTCTCTTAACCAGCTCCATGTGGTAGTCACCTGGAATGCATCCAGGCACTCCGCGTTACGTCGTGCATAAAGAACAGCCCTTAGCCGGAATGAATAATGACATTTTGGATCTCCTCAAACAAAATCAATAGAAAGGTACTGTACTTTGGGGGGATATATTTGTGGCATACACTTGTAATATGTATCCAAAATTATTATTGAAAAGTAATTCAAAGAAATGTGGAACAATAACATGTTTGTTTTACATAACATATTTCCATTTGAACATTCTACAATGCTTTGCCATGCTAATCGCAGCCCAGCTGAAAGTTCCAAACATTTTCCCCTGCTGAAAGCAGCCCATCTAAATGTTCCACAACGTTTCCCCTGCTGAATGCAGCCTAAGAACTTCCTGCTCCACCTACCTGCTAGTGGTCCTCTGTGAGGGGAGGTGATACCACCCGCGTGGTCTACTCCACCGAACAGCGCCAGCTCAGGCGTGTTGGTGGGAGCATTCCCGGGGTGGTGGCCATGTCTGGCGCCCCCTACGGCGGGACTCCTGTTGGGGGTCTGGGTCTGCTGTATCGAGTTGAGGTGGTGGTGGTGCCCACTGTCCGAGCCCGTGCCAATGGTGCCATCGAGACTCAGTGAGCGCTGGCCTGGCTCCTTGGGCTTGCTCTTGCCCGCCCCCATCAGCAGGCCTGAGAAAAATATTAACATCTCAAATGAATTCATTTCAATCTGGCTCAATGCAGTTCAGTCCTGTTTGATTCAATACAATCACTCAATTCAATTCTATACAAACTGAATTGAATGCACTCAAGCTCGAGCTGGTGATGGAGAGACCCATCTCTTCCTGATGTGTATTTGAGTATCTGGTATTTAAAATAGTTTTTTCTGTGTTTTTTGAGTATTTTCAAATACACAGCCCAAAATAAGTACTTTTATTTTAGTATTTAAATGGTTATTTGTAAAACAAAAAACAAATGGTCTCCCAAATTGTATTTAAAATACTATTTTGAAATACATGGGTTAAATGCATGGGAGTGTATTTGGGTCAGTGAATTTTAAAATACTTTCCAAGTGTATTTCCAAATACATTAAAATATTTATTTAAAAAAAAAATTATAATGTGAAAGTAATTGTTGTTTGAAATAGTATTTGAACCCAGGTCTGGTTCTATATCATCCCTTTCCCTGCAATAGTAGAATCATTCAGCAGGGTGGTGTTCATTAGGAACCAAATGGAAGAAAACTGGCTGAAAGGGACAACCTGGTCCAATATGGCACACATTTTCCATTGCAAAACATTTTAAAAATGTGACCTTATGAACATGACCCTGCTATTGAGTCTCTATTCAGGGGCCATTCATTGAGTTTCCCTGGAGATCTTCCAGTTTCAGTTGCTGGAGCCGCTTACAAGGCAAATACTCTAAAAGGACACCTTGAAAAAGTCAACAGACAGCGACGGGTGTTTGTAGATTCAAGGTCATATAATATGTTGATTCAACCTGGTGTTAAATAAATACAGATCTACAATGTACACAATATAAGACACAGTTTATGACAGCTCTGAGCGGAAACTTTGGCCCTGGCCGACATTGACAACAATAATTTTATCATCGTCAGTAATTGTACAGTATTTGGTTTATCACCCCTATATTTCAAATTGAATCCTATTCTTACAGACTCTGTTACAATCATGGACACAAACACCAGTTAAATTCTTCCCTCTGTACAACAGAATGAGTCACAATGGAAACCTATTACAAGCTAGATGATACACCCGCACACACACACACGGCTTGTTCCGTTGTGTGTGGCAGTTAGTGTGTGTGTGAGCAGCTGTTCGTCTGTCCCTGAGAACAGAAGCTCTGACACACACACACCCTGTGTCTCTCACATCTCGTTTCCAACACACTCACTGTGACTGTGTGTGTGTGTGGGGGGGGTTGCTTCTTCTATCCTTGCGTGGACCTAAAATCCCCAAATTACCTCACAAGGGTAGTAAAACAAGAAAGATTCTCCATGAGTACAAAGGCTATTTTAAGCTTAGGGGTTAGGTTTAAGGGTTGTAATTAGGGTCAGGTTTATAATTAGGGTTAGGGGGTTAGGATTAGGAGTCGGCGTTGGGGTCATTTTGAATTGAAATACATTTCAGGTCCCCACGAGGATAGAAGAACATAACGTTTGTGTGTGTTGACAGACAGACAGGACTGAGTGTGACTAACAGTGGGTGGGGAAGGAGCAGGGGAACTAGGAATAGCTGAAAAAGGACTAGAGAAGGTAGGTGCTGTAGCATCTGGAGTTGAGTCTGGTGTGTACAGTATGTGGGAGTGTTGCTGCAGCATCTGGGGGTGAGGTTGTGTCTGGTGTGTACAGTTGCTGCATTGTCCATGAGTGTGAAAAGACCTCGACACAGTCAGGTGTTGTGCTTTGGGGGTTTAAATACACCACTGAGTGTTCAAAACATTAGGACGTAAACTGACCAGGTCAATCCAGCTAAACGCTATGATCTCTGATTGATATCATCTGTTAAATTCACTTCAATCAGTGTAGATGAAGGGGAGGATACAGGTTAAAAAAGGATTTTTAAGCCTTGAGACATGGATTGTGTGTGTGTGCCATTCTTAGGGTGAATGGGTAAGAAAAAAGATTTAAGTGCTTTTGAATGGGGTATGGTAATAGGTGCCAGGCACACCGGTTTGAGTGTGTCAAGAACTGCAACGCTGCTGGGTTTTTCATGCTCAACAGTTTCCTGTGTGTATCAAGAATGGTCCACCAACCAAAGGACATCCAGCCAACTTGATACAACAGTGGGAAGCATTGGAGACAACATGCGCCAGCATCCCTGTGGAAAGCTTTCAACACCTTGTAGAGTCCATGTCCAGGAGAATGGAAGCTGTTCTGAGGGCAAAAGGGGGTGCAACTCAGTAGTGTGTATGTAAATCTGTTGTGTGCATCTGTATATGTGGAAGGGAGTGTGTGTGTGTGTGTGTGTGTGTGTGTGTGTGTGTGTGTGTGTGTGTGTGTGTGTGTGTGTGTGTGTGTGTGTGTGTGTGTGTGTGTGTGTGTGTGTGTGTGTGTGTGTGTGTGTGTGTGTGTGTGTGTGTGTGTGTGTGTGCACATTAGGGCCGGGACGATACCAGTATCGCAATATTTTTTCCATGGCAAAAATGAAACCTATGAAGCAAGCAAAACTCTATGGTCCTTTAAAAACCTGCTGTGTGTAAATATTGGGTGCTATAGCTTGGAAAATAAATATATTTAACTCCGGATGACAACATAATGATGCTTATTTCCAACATTAGAGGTGATTTCCTAAAGAAGTTAAATCCGTTTTGTATTTTGTTTCCTTGCCACCTTGTCTGTCTTAAACTCTGCTGGCCCCTCCGCGGATTTTGTGTTAAACGCTCTACAACAAAGATTTCTCTGCCCTTGACCTTGTTCTGAACATCTCCAAAACAACGGTCCTGTGGTTTGGTAAGAAGAATGCCCCTCTACCCACAGGTGTGATTACTACCTCTGTGGGTTTAGAGATTGAGGTAGTCACCTCATACAAGTACTTGGGAGTATGGCTAGACAGTACACTGTCCTTCTCTAAGCACATATCAAGATGCAGGCTAAAGTTAAATCTAGATTTGGTTTCCTCTATCATAATCGCTTCCCTTTTCACCCCAGCTGCCAAATTAACCCTGATTCAGATGACCATCCTACCCATGCTAGATTACGCAGACGTAATTTATAGATCGGCAGGTAAGGGTGCTCTCGAGTGGCTAGATGTTCTTTACAATTCGGCCATCAGATTTGCCACCAGTGCTCCTTATAGGACACATCACTGCACTCTATGTTCCTCTGTAAACTGGTAATCTCTGTATACCCGTCGCAACCAGAAGGTTGCAAGTTCAAATCCCCCGAGCTGACAAGGTACAAATCTGTCGTTCTGCCCCTGAACAAGCAGTTAGCCCACTGTTCCTAGGCCGTCATTGAAAATAAGGATTTGTTCTTAACTGACTTGCCTAGTTAAATAAAGGTTAGAATATATATATATATAATATATATATATATATATATATATAAAGACCCACTGGTTGATGCTTATTTATAAAACCCTTAGGCCTCACTCCCCCCTATCTGAGATATTTACTGCAGCCCTCATCCTCCACATACACCCATTCTGCCAGTCACATTCTGTTAAAGGTCCTCAAAGCACACACATCCCTGGGTCGCTCGTCTTTTCAGTTCGCTGCAGCTAGCGACTGGAACGAGCTGCAACAAACACTCAAACTGGACAGTTTCATCTCAATCTCTTCATTCAAAGACTCAATCATGGACACGCTTACTGACAGTTGTGGCTACTTCGCGTGATATATTGTTGGCTCTACCTTCTTGCCCTTTGTGCTGTTGTCTGTGCCCAATAATGTTTGTACCATGTTTTGTGCTGCTACCATATTGTGCTGCTGCTATGTTGTGTTGCTACCATGTTGTTGTCATGTTGTGTTGCTGCCATGCTATGTTGTCATCTTAGGTCTCTATGTAGTGGTGTGTTGTCTCTCTTGTCGTGATGTGTGTTTTTGTCCTATATTTTATTTTTAATTCCAGCTCCTGTCCCCACAGGAGGCCTTTTGCCTTCTGGTAAGCCGTCATTGTAAATAAGAATTTGTTCTGACTTGCCTAGTTAAATAAAGGTTCAAAGAAATAAAAATACTAACGCGTATGGAGATACTGGTATAGTCCCGGCCCTAGCGTGCCTACTGTATGTGTGTGAGTGAGTGTGGACGTGAGTGTCTTTGATTCATCCGGAGCCAGAATGAAAGCCAGCCCAGTGAAGGGGTTAACGTCTCCCTCAGTTTCATGCTGCTTCGTCACACAGAGAGAGACCTGGGGGGGTAGATGACTGCTCAATGTTAGTGGGTGTTCGATGAGGCTGGCCAGAGCCTGGGCTATATTATATTAGTACTGACTGGTCTTCCTGCTGTAAGTCACTGTTATTATGGGACCAGAGGGACAAAAAGGACAAATATTGTACACATGCCTGGCCCTGGACAAAATACCATCAGCTGGGGTCAAAAGTCTGTACCAATGTAATAGCTTAGCATAGTGGTAGCTAACTAGTTAAGATAGCTTGGCGCATTGCCCGGGCCCTGGACCAAACAGCACCCAGGGCAAAAGCCTGTACCAATGGACTAAACTAATGGACCAATGGACTAAACTAGCTTAGCTAGCTTGTGTACAGGTCTGGATTTGGACAAAACATTCAGGGCCAAAATCCTGTACCAATGTCCTAGAACGGTGGAAATGTAGCTAGCTCAAACAGTGACATCACCTGACCTGGCTCATTACGTTCAGAACAAAATTGGGAGAAAACTTTTTGAAACAGGGGAATGCTCAATTTCAGTTTTTTTTTGTGTTTCAAAAAGCTCCTGTCCTGATGTTTTAGAAGTATACCAGTAGGGCAGTGGAGGCTGGTGGGGGAGCTATAGGAGCATGGGCTCATTGTAATGGCTAGAATGTAATAAATAGAAGTCCAACATGTGGTTTCCATATGTTTGATGTGTTTGATACCGTTCCATTGATGCCATCCCAGCCATTCCAATGAGCCCGTCCTCCTATAGCTACTCCCGCCAGCTTCCTCTGCAGTAGACCTTCTGCTGACATTTACTTTGGAGAGCAGAGTGCTGGTGGGAGTGTGGTACAGAATACCAGCGTGGCTTCTACATTAGCACAGCATGCAACTTATTTTATATAGAAAACCCTACAACCTTAATTCCTTTTGCATGGCCTAATTCAAAGAACACTCCAATGAACCTTTGGCCCATGCTACTGATCAGAAAACGATGGGTTTCCATTAGAGGTCAACCGATTAATCGGAATGGCCGATTAATTAGGGCCGATTTCAAGTTACCATAACAATCGGAAATCTGTATTTTTGGACACTGATTTTGCCGATTTTTATTTATTTACCTTTATTTAATCTTTATTTAACTAGGCAAGTCAGTTAAGAACACATTTTAATTTCAATTACATCCTAGGAACGGTGGGTTAACTGCCTCCTTCAGGGGCAGAACGACAGATTTTCACCTTATCAGCTCGGGGATCCAATCTTGCAACCTTACAGTTAACTAGTCCAACGCAATAACGACCTGCCTCTTGTTGCACTCCACAAGGAGACTGCCTGTTACGCGAATGCTGTAAGCCAAGGTACGTGGTCCTTCTGTAGCTCAGTTGGTAGAGCATGGCGCTTGTAACGCCAGGGTAGTGGGTTCGATTCCCGGGACCACCCATACGTAGAATGTATGCACACATGACTGTAAGTCGCTTTGGATAAAAGCGTCTGCTAAATGGCATATATTAAGTTGCTAGCTAGCATTAAACTTATCTTATAAATAACAATCAATCAATCATAAACACTAGTTAACTACACATGGTTGATGATATTACTAGATATTACTAGATATTATCTTGTGTGTCCTGCGTTGCGTATAATCTGACTGATACAAGTATCTAAGTATCTGACTGAGCAGTGGTAGGCAGAAGCAGGCGCGTAAACATTCATTCAAACAGCATTTTCGTGTGTTTTGCCAGCAGCTCTTCGTTGTGTGTCAAGCATTGCCCTGTTTATGACTTCAAGCCTATCAACTCCCGAGATGAGGCTGGTGTAACCGAAGTGAAATGTCTGGCTAGTTAGCGCGTGCTAATAGCATTTCAAACGTCACTCGCTCTGAGCCTGTGGTTGTTTCACTTGCTCTGCATGGGTAATGCTGCTTCGAGGGTGGCTGTTATCGTTGTGTTTCTGGTTCGAGCCCAAGGAGGAGCGAGGAGAGGGACGGAAGCTATACTGTTACACTGGCAATACTAAAGTGCCTATAAGAACATCCAATAGTCAAAGGTATATGAAATACAAATGGTATAGAGGGAAATAGTCCTATAATTCCTATAATAACTACAACCTAAAACTTCTTACCTGGGAATATTGAAGACTCATGTTAAAAGGAACCACCAGCTTTCATATGTTCTGAGCAAAGAACTTAAACGTTAGCTTTCTTACATGGCACATATTGCACTTTTACTTTCTTCTCCAACACTTAGTTTTTGCATTATTTAAACCAAATTGAACATGTTTCATTATTTATTTGAGGCTAAATTGATTTTATTGATGTATTATATTAAGTTAAAATAAGTGTTCATTCAGTATTGTTGTAATTGTCATTATTACAAATGTTAAAAAAAAAAACATTTAATCGGCCAATTAAATCGGCATCGGCTTTTTTGGTCCTCAAATAATCGGCATCGGTATTGAAAAAAAAATCATAATCAGTTGACCTCTAGTTTCCATGGTTACAAGTTTGGTTCCTCAAAAGGTTTCTCTCTATGGATAACTCCTGGACATTTTTCTTACCCCTAAACTTGCCTTCAAACAATTTAGCCTGAGTGCATTATTGCTCAGTGACCTGTGACAAAAGTCAAGCACAGTATCATACAAATCTACTGAAAAGTAACTAGAAGACGAGAGACCACGGTGAAGGATCAAGATGGAGTTTCTTCCCTTTCGACTTCCACCTGAAGTGCTGGAGCAGTCTGCAGTACAGAATGTACTCAGCAGCCTCAAACAACCTCTTCCATGACCTCATTGGGGTTGTATTGCGATTCTATACCCTTCTCCCTGGGTGTGTACTTGCACACTCCTTTGTCATGGATTTAAAAACTTTGGGTTGGTGCAATAATTAGTTGGAGGGTTCCCACCATTCTTCCTACACCAGTCCATTCCCTTTAGATTAATGAGAGGGATTGTGCAAGGGCATTGGGTAGAGAAGCAGGACAAAACCATGCTCCTGTTCAGTGCCATCACCTGGGCCGCGTAGGCATAAACAGAGCGTACGTGATTCCTTTGTTTACATGTAAGGGAAGCGTGTTTCTTCTACATAATGTATTTGGGCTCTCAAGTGGCACAGCGGTCTAGGACACCGCATCTCAGTGCTAGATCCGTCACTACAGACCCTGGTTCCATTTGAGGCTGTATCACAACTGGCCGTGATTGGGAGTCCCATAGGGAGCCGCACAATTGGCCCAACGTCGTCCGGGTTAGGCCGTCATTGTAAATAAGAATTTGTTCTTAACTGACTTGCCTAGTTAAATAAAGGTTAAATAAAATAAAGAAATATTTAGATCTGAAAGTTCTACAATATTGTGCTCTGCTGGCACCAATCATTAGCAATGAGTGTTTTGAGGAGAAGAGGGATGGAAGCCATTTAGGAGTTCTGAGAGACTGTTGAAACCTCTTAAGGGACTACGACTGCTCTTTGCCAGGAGGAAACTGTGAACAGCACACCCTTAGCAGCCTGTCACAGTGTGTAAACAACGGAACTAATGCAACCCGTAGCGCCTTCCCCTAATATGGAGCCAGAGTGCTTGAACATCAGGATCTGTGACTGTGTGATTTGTTCCTAGTTCCCACATTCAGAGAGATTGAGAGGGCGGGAAGGGGGTAGGAGAGATGGGAGAGGGTGAGGAAGGAGAAAGAAAGAAGAGAGAAACAGGGGGAAAGAGGGGAGAGAAAGGAGGGGGGATTGTAATCCTGAGTCTCAGAACTTTCACCATAAGACTGTAAGAATGTGGGAAAATCAGAATCCTCCAACAGGCACCTGAGGGTGAAGACATTTTAACCCCTTTTTGTGTCATCATTCTGTTTTTGTAAAAATTTCAGTGGAAAAGTGTTAAAGTATTCTTTGTGCATAGCGTTGTATGGTCTGTTTAACTTTGCAATCGATAGTTTTTGCCTGACACACATTTTAAAATGAAAAATCTGAGTCTCAACATTTTTTACTGTGGAATTGCCCTCAAGCTCAGTAAATTTGGTTGGGAATCATTGCTAGACAGCAATATTCAAACCTTGTCTCTGGTGTCTTTTTGCATTCAAAATGTATAACTGTCCCACTGTAGAATATCCCAGGATTTTCAGATGCCTCCACCAAGTATTCACTTTTAATCATTTAGAAATGTTTCAATAATTTTCTTTCACTTTGAAAATGTGTAGATCTGTAGGGAAAACATATCTAAGTGAATCCCTTTTTAGATTGATTGGAAGGCAGTGAAATCTGACAGTGTAAAGGGGTTTGTAGACTTTCACTAGGCATTGTAACGTGCTGCACACGCCCAGGCACATTCTATAAAAAAAACATTTAAAAAGCCCCATGTACAATGGTTATGTGGAATTATGGTTACTTTGGTTTCAACATGTCCTGCTGCTCCATTGAGGAAATCAGTTGGGACTTTCACTTGAGACTGATGGTAAAATCAAAAGAGACTAATCTGAAACAAAGAAAGGTGTGTGCACCTCATTCTGACATAGGTCTACCCGGTTCCTTGGAGCGAAAACAAACACTAAATGGGGATATATTTAGACCCCCTCCCCAACTACTCTACGGCGAATAGATCTACAATCCTCAGAACAATCCACAATTCTGCTAAATATAGCCTGGCCACCAAATTGAGGCTTAGTTCATAGAAAACTGCAGTAATATGGCAGTGATAAACAATTGCAATAATGCTTGCATGTGCCAGGGTTTATCTCAAATGGTACCCTATTCCGTATAGTCTAAGGCACAAGGCTCTGGTCAAAATTAGTGCACTATATAGGGAATAGAATGCCATTTAAGATGCAGGCTAAGAATGGACGAAGAATCACCTTGACGTCGTCTCTTGGTCCCCGTTAAAGGATGATAAAAAAAGCTCCACAGGAGATGGTAGTGTCTGTCTCTGCAGTCCCAGAGTCCTCAGCTCTCCAGAAAACAAGGTTTTATCGGCCTGTCCCATCTAATCTTCTCTCCTCCATTGCTGTGCAAAGACAATGGAGGGAGGGGGGTAGCGGGGTACAGGAGGAGTGCGGTCAGGGGAAAACCCAGGTGATAAACTCAGCGCTGGACGCTGGATCCACTTCCTTCTCTGTCCGTCACTTAGTACGGTACTGTCCCTAAACCAACAAGCCATGTTCTGCACAGTAAGAACAGGAAGTAGATACACAGTATCAACCATTGACAGACAATGAGCCATAAAAACGGACTGAAATAGGAACTGGGCTTCTGTTCCCTTTTAATAGACACATTCTGTAGGTTATATTGAAACCATGTCAGTCCTTGGATAAATCCTTAGGGAACGCACATCAACAAGAGCCGATCAACAAAGAAAGACTCAACAGCACATTAATAGATTGCCATGCAGTACAGGCTGCACCTCTGACATGAGAAATATGCCAACTTGCAAATGTTATTCTTATGTTGGTAAGGGTGTTATGAATCAGTGTATGGGAGCATATCAATACAGCTGTGTTATTCTATTATAATGCAATGGTGTGGTTCAGCCTAGAACAATGGGCTCCATTCAGATACGCTGACACTTGGGAACAGTCCACGCTAAAATTCCCAGGGATGCACACCTGTTTCATTCAAACCAGTAAATATAGGCTGTAGCTAAAATAAGAGGTTGGGGGGGGCATACATTGTATGGGTTGTCTCTGTCCAAATCATAATAATAATAATAATAATAATAATAATAATAAGTGTATAACCAAAAAAGCCCGAAAGAAATTATGTTCCTCACAGCCGGTCACTATTTACGCACGTTGTCCTATGCAGTATTGTAACACCATTGGTGAAAAATGGGTCACGCCTTTGATAGGAAAACCCAACATAATTTCGTGACTGTAAATGGATATTGGCTAGGGTGTATTTTAGTGCAGGTCATGCTTATGCATACTACTATTAATACGTGCTTTGTAGGCTATAGTAGGACTGTATGAATCAAATCAGGTGCTGTTACAACTCCATTTTGAATTTCACTGGCCTGTGTGTGTTTATTGATTATTGTTATACCTTCATTTCAGTCGAGGTGTCGGACATACATGATACTATAGTAGCCCATGTAGGCTGTGCGGGAGATTAAATCTGTCAACGACAGTCACTATAATTTGAAGGGTACACGTTTTATGAAATAGACTAACATTCTACTGTCAACATAAAACATTGTGGGGTGGGAACAATGTGAAACCAGCAATAGAAACGATGTCGAATTAAGGATCCTGTGTGTAACGTGAAGAAAATGTATTGTACTAAAATGTGTTGACATTCCTTCACCCGGTGAAAGCTAAATATTTTAGGCTAATCAACACTTACCTTTGAAGCAAGCGTCTTGAGGTTTACGCAAGGCACAGAAGAGTGCGTGAAGAACCTAATCAAATCCCCACAGTAGTCTTCATTTGATGAAAAGGATTCGAAAACGAATTATGTCTAACTTCTTTGAGAACACTAGTACCGAAGGAAAATGCCATTTAGCGAATTTGAAAGAATAGACAGGTCATGACGGGAATTGCCTTGAGCAGAGGGCACAACTCAGATTGCGGTGGCGATCCAATTCGCTAAAATAAACGCAAGTAGGCGGTGGAAATGGACATCCATCCGTTTAGGATATCAGTAAAATTAAGTAGGCTTAATGAAATTCGAAGTGATAAATTAGGGCTATGAAATTAATCCCGGAGCCATATACGAGGGATATAGTGAAAACATGCCTTGTGGGGAAAAAAGGCAAGATCACTATGCATCACTGACGAAACAAGACAGCACAATATGTATGTTAGGGAAGAATGAATTACGTTTTTTGCGCAATTGGATGGAGTCAGGAATACAGCGTAGCTCCGTTGAATAATTTAGTTCACGTAGACAATTCCAATATCAACATATTTTTTAAACACAACCATTTAGGGACTGTCCCAATGTTATGCTCATTGATCATGCTTTTAGTATAGGACGTTTAATCTGTGTCTGGGAAACCTGTCTTTATATCTTGGAATAGATACTGTATTAGGTTAGGACTCGTTTGTGAAAGACAAGGGAACACGTTCTACCATCCATTTCCCATTTGATATTACTGTACTAACTGTACCAATCTAATTTTACGTTTGATTACTTTTAGTTGGATTAAAATTGGGAAAACTAAAAAGTGAGTCTCTAACCAGGTTTCCATTAAAACTTTTATGCAAGTAAAGTACATGTTGGATAAAACATGTCATGACAAGCCTGATGGAAACAGCATATTTTCTCGGGAAACGTTTCAAATGTCGACAAAACAAAATACACTAGACAACGTGGCATCTTGTTGTTTCGTTAAAAATTAAATAGGCGCAAAATGCCGGTGGAAACGCTTTAATTCCTATTAATACATGAATAGTAAAGGCCCTGTGCACTACTTTTCTGAAAAAAATGATATAAATGTATTTGAGTGTTTACCTGCATTTGTAACTTGAGTTTCATAATTATCTGTACAAAACAGTTAATCTGATAATACTTGTAGAAAATACAAATACTTGCTTGATGTATGGTTTACGGTTTCTTGAAATACTTGGCAAATGCTATTTATTTCTATTTGAAAACTGAAATGGTCTATTCATTCCTTTCCCATTTTAGTTGAGTTTTTATCCAGAGCAAATCATACTGGTCCCCTGTGGGAATCAAACCCACAACCCTATCATTGCAAACACCATGATCTACCAACTGAGCCACATCATCACAAACCACTTGATGTGTCAATGTACTAAAATACTGTATTGTGCATTTTTAATCGTCATGGTGATAGAAGGTCTACAGGTACGAACCTACATGACCAGCCTATGTACAATATAGTACATGAAGTGGTTTTTAAGGATGTTAAATTAATACGGCACAAAAGTGATTTTTTTCTGCCATGTTATTTGATCAAGAAAAATGTTTAATTTGATATGGATGTTTTCTGTCTTTGCCCATAACTTTGCACCTTTTGATGTAAAAGTTTGAGGACACAGTTTTGTTCTTTCTGAATTCCGTTAGAATGACATCACAGAGAAAGGGACAGGGTTGTGTTCTATCTGGATTCCCTTAGAATGACATCACAGAGAAAGGGACAGGGTTGTGTTCTATCTGGATTCCCTTAGAATGACATCACAGAGAAAGGGACAGGGTTGTGTTCTATCTGGATTCCCTTAGAATGACATCACAGAGAAAGGGACAGGGTTGTGTTCTATCTGGATTCCCTTAGAATGACATCACAGAGAAAGGGACAGGGTTGTGTTCTATCTGGATTCCCTTAGAATGACATCACAGAGAAAGGGACAGGGTTGTGTTCTATCTGGATTCCCGTAGAATGACATCACAGAGAAAGGGACAGGGTTGTGTTCTATCTGGATTCCCTTAGAATGACATCACAGAGAAAGGGACAGAGCAACAACTCTTATATTTACAACTATTGAATCCTGCAAGATACTGTTCTTCATTTTACAACTACATTTTTTTTGCCAAAGTAGAGATGCTGAAAATATGTTTTTGACTGAGCTACATATGTCTATATCAGTACGCTAATACTAGTAAAGGCCCAGTTGTCACGCCCTGGTCTAAGTATTTTGTGTTTATCTTCATGTATTGGGTCAGGCCAGGGTGTGGCATGGGGTTTTTGTATTGTGGTGTGTTTTGTCTTGGGGTTTTGGTGTTGGTATTGGGATTGTAGCTTAGTGGGGTATCTAGCAAAGTCTATGGCTGTCTGGAGTGGTTCTCAATCAGAGGCAGGTGTTTATCGTTGTCTCTGATTGGGAACCATATTTAGGCAGCCATAGTCTTTGAGTTTGTCGTGGGTGATTGTCCTTAGTGTCTTTGTTCCTGTCGCTGTGTTAGTTGACAAGTATAGGCTGTTTCGGTTTTCGTTACGTTTATTGTTTTGTAGTGTTTGTGTTAATTTGTGTTTACGTTTGTTGATTAAACGTGGATCGCAATCTAGAGGCTGCGTTTTGGTCCGACTCTCCTTCACACCTAGAAAACCGTTACAGAATCACCCACCACAAACGGACCAAGCAGCGTGTCAACAGGCAGGAGCCACAGGAGAGGCAACAGAGGCAGCAGCAGCAGGAGCAGCAGCAGCTGAAGTGGGAGAGGCTGCACTACCTGGAGAAATGGACATGGGAGGACGAACTGGACGGTAATGGACCCTGGGCTCAGCCTGGAGAATATCACCGCCCCAAGGAAGAACTGGAGGCGACGAAAGCTGAGAGGCGCAGGTATGAGGAGGCAGCACGGCGTAGCGGATGGAAGCCCGAGAGTCAGCCCCAACAATTTCTTGGGGGGAGCCTCACAGGGAGTAGGGCTACGCTAGGTAGGAGACCTACGCTAACTTCCTGTGGTTACCGGGGGGCTAGAGAGACCGGGCAGGCACCGTGTTATGCAGTGGTGCGCACGGTGCCCCAGTGCGGGTGCCAGTCTGCAAGGAGCTGCCAGTCTGCAAGGAGCTGCCAGTCTGCACGGAGCCGCCAGAGCTGTCAGCCTACATGGAGCAGCCAGAGCCGCCAGTCAGCGTGGAGCAGCCAGAGCCGCCAGTCAGCATGGAGCAGCCAGATCTTTCAGTCTGCCAGGATCCGCCAGTCAACCAGACTCTTCCAGATCTGCCAGTCAACCAGACTCTTCCAGATCTGCCAGACTCTTCCAGATCCGCCAGTCAGCCAGACTCTTCCAGATCCGCCAGACTCTTCCAGATCCGCCAGACTCTTCCAGATCCGCCAGTCAGCCAGACTCTTCCAGATCCGCCAGTCAGCCAGACTCTTCCAGATCCGCCAGACTCTTCCAGATCCGCCAGTCAGCCAGACTCTTCCAGATCTGCCAGTCAACCAGACTCTTCCAGATCCGCCAGTCAGCCGGGATCTGCCAGAACTGCCAGTCGGCAAGGATCCGCCAGTCAGCCAGGATCCGCCAGGTCCGCCATTCAGCCAGGATCTGGTAGATCTATCTACCGGCCTGAGCTTCCTCTCACTCCCGAGCTTCCTCTCACTCCTGAGCTTCCTCTCACTCCCGCGCTTCCTCTCACTCCCGCGCTTCCTCTCACTCCCGCGCTTCCTCTCACTCCCGCGCTTCCTCTCACTCCCGCGCTTCCTCTCACTCCCGCGCTTCCTCTCACTCCCGCGCTTCCTCTCACTCCCGAGCTTTCTCTCACTCCCGAGCTTTCTCTCACTCCCGAGCTTTCTCTCACTCCCGAGCTTTCTCTCACTCCCGAGCTTTCTCTCACTCCCGAGCTTTCTCTCACTCCCGAGCTTTCTCTCACTCCTGAGCTTTCTCTCACTCCCGAGCTTCCCCTCAGTCCCGAGCTGTCCTTCAGTCCCGATCTGCTCCTCAGTCCAGTGGGGTTCTGGGTGAGGACTACTAGGCCATGGTCGGCGGCGAGGGTGGACTATCCAGGGACGCGAGGAAAGGGGACTAAGACATTGACTGAGTGGGGTCCAAGTCCTGCTCCCGGAGCCGCCACCATGGACAGACGCCCACCCGGACCCTCCCTATTGTTTTGAGGTGCGTTCGGGAGTCCGCACCTTAGGGAGGGGGTTCTGTCACGCCCTGGTCGAAGTATTTTGTTTTATCTTCATGTATTGGGTCAGGCCAGGGTGTAGCATGGGGTTTTTGTATTGTGGTGTGTTTTGTCTTGGGGTTTTGGTGTTGGTATTGGGATTGTAGCTTAGTGGGGTATCTAGCAAAGTCTATGGCTGTCTAGAGTGGTTCTCAATCAGAGGCAGGTGTTTATCGTTGTCTCTGATTGGGAACCATATTTAGGCAGCCATAGTCTTTGAGTTTGTCGTGGGTGATTGTCCTTCGTGTCTTTGTTCCTGTCGCTGTGTTAGTTGACAAGTATAGGCTGTTTCGGTTTTCGTTACGTTTATTGTTTTGTAGTGTTTGTGTTAATTCGTGTTTACGTTTGTTGATTAAACATGGATCGCAATCTACACGCTGCGTTTTGGTCCGACTCTCCTTCACACCTAGAAAACCGTTACACCAGTTCATGACTTCTGTACTGATACGCCATTCCATCTGGTTTGCGCTTAGTGGGACTATCATTTGTTTATCAACAGGACAATGACCCAAAACACACCTCCAGGCTGTGTAAGGGTTATTTGACCAAGATGGAGAGTGATGGAGTGCTGCATCAGATGACCTGGTCTCCACAATAACAAAACCTCAACCCAATTGAGATGGTTTGGGATGAGTTGGTCCGCAGAGTGAAGGAAAAGCAGCCAACAAGTGCTCAGCATATGTGGGAACTCCTTCAAGTATTCCAGGTGACTACTTCATGAAGCCGGTTGAGAGAATGCCAAGAGTGTGCAAAGCTGTCATCAAGGCAAAGGGTGGCTACTTTGAAGAATCTCAAATATAAAATATATTTCAATTTTTTTAAAACACTTGTTCGGTTACTACTTGATTCGATGTGTGTTATTTCAGAGTTTTGATGTCTTCACTATTATTATACAATGTAGAAAATAGTAAAAATAAAGAAAAACCCTGGAATGAGTAGGCGTGTCCAAACTTTTGACTGGTGCTGTATGTATATTGTATAGTTATAATCATTAACTAATACTGTTTACATGTGTGCATATCTTTGTCTTATAGAACCACAACAATAACGTTCCAAGTCAGGCTTGCCATTACAAAGGGGTTGAATATTTACTGACTCAAGACATTTCAGCATTTAATTATTTTATTAATTAGTAACAATAAAAAAAAAAACGTTAATCCATTTTGACATTAGTGCCTATGTTGTTTAAGTCAGTGACAAAATAAAATCTCAATTTAATCAATGTTTAATTCAGGCTGCAACACAACAAAATGTGGGAAAAGTCAAGGGGTGTGAATACTTTCTGAAGGCACTGTATAAGGCGGAATGAGAAATTGAAATATGAAAAAAGTACAGTTGTATTTCTTTTTTGAAACTTCATATTGATATAACAGAGCGCTATTTGAGAGCGACACCTATCGCTTCTTCTTGGTCTCTTTCTTTCATTTCTGACGAAACTCAGACAGGGGTCCTTTGGACTTCTTATTCAGGTCAGCAGGCTTCAATTGAAAGTCATTTGGTTCTGTCTCCTCCTGAAGATAAACTCTCACTGTCCCATTGACACTCAAGAGACACATTAGCTCTCAAAAACCCAAAACGGCAATCTCCCTGGGGAGGCAGGTAAGCCTAGTGGTTAGAGAGTTGGGCCAGAATCCGAAAGGTTGCTAGATCGACTTCCCGAGCTGACAAGGTAAAAGGTCATTCTACCCACTGTTCCTAGGCTGTCGTTGCAAATAGGAACAAGTCAAACAAAGGTTAAGTAAATACAAAATCAAGAGGTTCTTACAGTATTTGTTTGTTTTTTACAGAAATGTTGGTTATAAACTGTAGCAGATTTGCACAGATCAATATGCTGCGTGTCTCCAGTTGACAAACTACACTTCAGCTACCTACACTTCCTCCCCAGTTAGCTTACACACAGGTGTTCAGAGCACGCTAGATAATTAGCTATCTTCCGTAAACAATCGCTGTAACATCGAGATATGGCCATGTGGGATCCCTAACTCTATATAAAGTTGTGTAGTAATTTAACCTTTTGCTTTTGGGAAAATTATTATTTGCTGATATGAAAGATACTTTCTTATGTTTCCAAAACCGTAAAAGCGATGCGTGTCAACGTTCACACCGAACGTTGGGTCTCTTAACAGAAGACCCCAGGCAAGAGAGGAATGTAAAAAAAAAATCACCTGGTAGATCTTCATTTCCGGTCACACCTTGCAGACTTGTTTACGTGCTGCTGTGCGTTTTGTTGCTAACCTTACTTTGCTACCTGACAACTTCACGTTTTTTACTGTTTATATTTTTAGTATTTCCCTCGCTCAACATTTTTTCATTAAACTTTTTCACTTCGGACGCTTTATCTGGACGTGGTTCGTCAGGACCTCCACCAGCCGAAGCTAAGTAGTAACATTAACATAATACCTTCTAATTTCAGTCACTGTACTCATAATATACAGGAGAACGATCGCCTTAAGGCGAGGATAGCTGTGCTGCAAGCCCAGCGACAGACGCAATTGTTAGGCACGGGTAATTTCAGTGTAGGAAAGGATGAAACAGGGTCTGTACCACCAGTAAGTACAGATAGTAGTATAATTCCCCTCGCAAGATCTGGCTGCTCCATGCTGACTGGCGGCTCTGGCTGCTCCATGTAGGCTGACAGCTCTGGCGGCTTCTTACAGACTGGCAGCTCTGGCGGCTCCGTGCAGACTGGCAGCTCCTTGCAGACTGGCAGCTCCTTACAGACTGGCAGCTCCTTGCAGAATGACAGCTCCGTGCAGACTGGCAGCTCCTTGCAGACTGGCAGCTCCTTGCAGACTGGCAGCTCTGGCTGCTTCATGCAGACTGACAGCTCTGGCTGCTCCATGCTGACTGACAGCTCTGGCTGTTCCATGCAGGCTGACAGCTCTGGCTGCTCCATGCAGACTGACAGCTCTGGCTGTTCCATGCAGACCGACAGCTCTGGCTGCGCTGAACAGGCGGGAGACTCCAGCAGCGCTGTAGCGGAGGAAGGCTCTGGCTGCGCTGAACAGGCGGGAGACTCCGGCAGCGCAGGAGAGGAGAAAGGCTCCGGCAGCGCTGGAGAGGCGAGGCGCACTGTAGGCCTGATGCGTGGTGCTGGCACTGGTGGTACTGAACCAAGGACACGCACAGGAAGCCTGGTGCGGGGAGCTGCTACCGGAGGGCTGGGGTGTGAAGGTGGTACTGGATAGACCGGACCGTGCAGGCGCACTGGAGCTCTTGAGCACCGAGCCCGTCCAACCTTACCTGGTTGAATGCTCTCGGTCGCCCTGCCAGTGCGGCGAGGTGGAATAGCCCGCACTGGGCTATGCAGGCGAACCGGAGATACCGAGCGCAAGGCTGGTGCCATGTAAGCCGGCCCAAGGAGACGCACTGGAGACCAGATGCGTAGAGCCGGCTTCATGGCATTTGGCTCGAAGCTCAATCAAGCCCGGCCGATACGCGGAGCTGGAATATACCGCACCGGGCTATGCACCCGCACTGGAGAAACCGTGCGCACCACAGCATAACACGGTGCCTACCCGGTCTCTCTAGCCCCCCGGTAAGCACAGGGAGTTTGCGCAGGTCTCCTACCTGGCATAGCCATACTCCCTGTGAGCCCCCCCCAATACATTTTTGGGGCTGACTCTCAGGCTTCCATCCGCGTCGCCGTGCTTGCTTCGCCAACTCCATTCTCCGATAACCTTCCGCGCACTGCTCCATCGAATCCCAGGCGGGCACCGGCACTCTCCTTGGGTTGACCGCCCACCTGTCTATCTCCTCCCAAGAAGTATAGTCCATACTGTCCTCCTCTTTGGGCTGCTCCTGTTGCCTCTTCTCCTGCTGCACCTTTGGGCGGCTACACTCCCCTGGTTTAGCCCAGGGTCCTCTCCCGTCGAGGATTTCCTCCCATGTCCAGAAATCCATATTGCGCATCTCCTCTTTGGGCTGCTCCTGCCTGTTGACACGCTGCTTGGTCCATTTGTGGTGGGTGATTCTGTAACGGTTCTCTTGTGGTGAAGGAGAATCGGACCAAAATGCAGCGTGTAGATTGCGATCCATGTTTAATGAACAACGTAAACACGAATTAACACAAACACTACAAAACAAAGAACATAAATAACGAAACGAAAACCGAAACAGCCTATACTTGTATCAACTAACACAGCGACAGGAACAAAGACACTGAGGACAATCACCCATGACAAACTCAAAGAATATGGCTGCCTAAATATGGTTCCCAATCAGAGACAACGATAAACACCTGCCTCTGATTGAGAACCACACCAGACAGCCATAGACTTTGCTAGATACCCCACTAAGCTACAATCCCAATACCAACACCAAAACAAAACACACCACAATACAAAAACCCCATGCCACACTCTGGCCTGACCCAATACATGAAGATAAACACAAAATACTTCGACCAGGGCGTGACAAAAGTTCTGGCCTGGTTTAGATCTTATCTGTCAGAAAAATATAATTTTGTCTCTGTGGATGGTTTTTCCTCTGACAAATCAACTGTACATTTCGGTGTTCCTCAAGGTTCTGTTTTGGGACCACTATTGTTTTCACTATATATTTTACCTCTTGGTGATGTCATTCAGAAACATAATGTTAACTTTCACTGCTATGCAGATGACACACAGTGAAGTGAAGCCCAAGTGGATGGCTGCAAATGTTCTCCTTTTAAACTCGGACAAAACAGAGATTCTAGTTCTAGGTCTCAAGAAACAAAGAGATCTGTTGAATCTGACAATTAATCTTGATGGTTGTACAGTCGTCTCAAATAATACTGTGAAGGACCTTGGCGTTACTCTGGACCCTGATCTCTCTTTTGATGAACATATCAGGACTGTTTCAAGGACAGCTTTTTTCAATCTACGTAACATTGCAAAAATCAGAAACTTTCTGTCCAAAAATGATGCAGAAAAATTAATCCATGCTTTTGTCACTTCTAGGTTAGTGCTCTACTTTCCGGCTACCCGGATAAAGCACTAAATAAACTTCAGTTAGTGCTAAACACGGTTGCTAGAATCTTGACTAGAACCAAACAAATGTATCATATTACTCCAGTGCTAGCCTCTACACTGGCTTCCTGTAAGGCAAGGGCTGATTTCAAGGTTTTACTGCTAACCTGCAAAGCATTACATGGGCTTGCTCCTACCTATCTTTCTGATTTGGTCCTGCCGTATATACCTACACGTACACTATGGTAACAAAACGCATGCCTCCTAACTGTCCCTAGAATTTCTAAGCAAACAGCTGGAGGCAGGGCTTTCTCCTACAGTGCTCCATTTTTATGGAATGGTCTGCCTACCCATGTGAGAGACGCAGACTCGGTCTCCACCTTTAAGTCGTTATTGAAGACTCATCTCTTCAATAGGTCCTATGATTGAGTGTAGTCTGGCTCATGAGTGTGAAGATGAACGGAAAGGCACTGGAGCAATGAACCGCCCTTGCTGTCTCTGCCTGGCCGGTCCCCCTCTCTCCCATGGGATTCTCTGCCTCTAACCCTACTACAGGGGCTGAGTGACTGGCTTACTGCTGCTCTTCCATGCCGTCCCTAGGAGGGGTGTGTCACTTGAGTGGGTTAAGTCACTGACGTGATCTTTCTGTCTGGGTTGGTGCCCTCCTTGGGTTGTGCCGTGGCGGAGATCTTTGTGGGCTATACTTGGCCTTGTCTCAGGATGGTCTCAGGAAGTTGTCTCAGGAAGTTGTCTCAGGAAGTTGGTGGTTGAAGATATCCCTCTAGTGGTGTGGGGGCTGTGCTTTGGCAAAGTGGGTGGAGTTATATCCTGTCTGTTTGGCCCTGTCCGTGGGGGCTGTGCTTTGGCAAAGTGGGTGAGGTTATATCCTGTCTGTTTGGCCCTGTCCGGGGGTGTCGTCGGGTGGGGCCACAATGTCTCCTGACCCCTCCTGTCTCAGCCTCCAGTATTTATGCTGCAGTAGTTTATGTGTCAGGGGGCTAGGGTCAGCCTGTTATATCTGGAGTATTTCTCCTGTCTTATCCGGTATCCTGTGTGAATCTCTCTAATTCTCTCTGTTTCTTTCTTTCTTTCTCTCTGAGAAGGACCTGGGCCCTACGACCATGCCTCAGGACTACCTGGCCTGATGACTCCTTGCTGTCCCCAGTCCACCTGGCCGTGCTGCTGCTCCAGTTTCAACTGTTCTGCCTGCGGCTATGGAACCCTGACCTGTTCACCGGACGTGCTACCTGTCCCAGACTTGCTGTTTTCAACTCTCTAGAGGCAGCAGGAACAGTAGAGATACTCTGAATGATCCGCTATGAAAAGCCAACTGACATTTACTCCTGAGGTGCTGCCCTGTTGCACCCTCGACAACCACTGTGATTATTATTATTTGACCCTGCTGGTCATCTATGAACATTTGAACATCTTGGCCATGTTCTGTTATAATCTCCACCAGGCACAGCCAGAAGAGGACTGGCCACCCCTCATAGCCTGGTTCCTCTCTAGGTTTCTTCCTAGGTTCTGGAGTTTTTCCTAGCCACCGTGCTTCTACACCTGCATTGCTTGCTGTTTGGGGTTCTAGGCTGGGTTTCTGTACAGCACTTTGAGATATCAGCTGATGTAAGAAGGGCTTTATAAATAAATTTGATTTGATAACTTCAATAGGCACTAAAGGTAGTTAGCATCTATGAATGGTTTAGAGACATGTGAAACAGTAACAGTAGCAAAAGTTCAATAAGCAGACTACAATCTGACTATTCTCACCCACCAGCCGTCTTGGACGTCTGGTTTCACAGCGACTCAGAATGGAATTTGACTGGGAGTCTACAGGCGGATTAAATTAATCTGGCCTGGGGTACATCGGGCGAAAGCGGGGAGGAAGGAGCGCCCTTCTCAAATGGTACAGTAATCTGACCCACTCGATCATGTTGTCAACAAGGCAACATGGAGCATTGTCCAGAAAATAAATGTTTGAAATTTCAAACTAGTTTTCATTGGGATGAAAAGCAATCACCTTTGCATATGAAAACACAGAATCCTACTCATTACTCCACTTACTTAATTATGTCACTTTTGTTTGGAGCTGACTTCGCTGTGGGCTTTGAAAGCGGCACTTGGCTTACCCCTAAAGGCAGCCAGGCTCCAAATCGAACGCAATCAACTTTCAGCCTGTGCAAAAACACACCTAGCCAGGTGCCCGCGAGAGATTAATCGAATCCTCTATATGACAGGAGCGGAAAAAACAGCCATCGGTTTTAATTGGATGATCTCTCTGTCCATCACCATCTAGGATAACCCTTAGAACCTCCCCACTACAACATATGTGGACTTCCAATGAAGTGAGCTCATCTTATAAATAGTTTTCACATATAAACGTTATATGACTGAACTCAATTGGGCACCCCAAAAACAATATGGTATTTTTTGTCTCTAACATGTAGGCTCAGCATTCCCAAACAGTCCCATTACAAGTCCGAATGTTGAAGAATCTTAATTTCAACGTAATATACCTGTCGGATGTAATCTGATACAAAATATCCACAGGGAAGGGTTATGATCTTCAGTCAGGGATGCAAACTGTTGAGGGCCCAAAAAGGTGACACTGAAACAACAACAAAAACCTGCCAGGGGGAAACGCAGGTTTACATTTTTGTAATTAAGCAGGCAAGTCCATTAGAAACAAATGCTTATTTACAACCTTCTCCAGCCAAATCCAGATGACACTGGGCCAATTGTGCACTGCTTTATGGGACCCAAACACATGCAGCCTGGATTTGAACCAGGGACTCATGATGCCTCTTATGTTGAAATGCAGTGTCTTAGATCACTGCACCATTTGGGAGCCCAGTGTTTTAACTAATTAAACAACAAAGAATATGATCTACATGATCAGTCTGTGTGTAAAATAAAAAGTGGTTCATGTGAACCTAACTCACAGATAAAACACGTAATGAAAGCAATCCAATGTTATTTGTTACCTAGACTTTACTGCAAATGACACTCGAGTCTTGAGGAAAAACAATACACTAATACTGCAGTTAGCCATGACAGCCTTTATAATAGAACGCTTGTGACCACACACATCTAAATATTGCACTTGGGAAAAAAACTTCTTAAAGTAGAAATAGAATGAAACAAACAGGCATTCTATTTTTGCTCTATTATAGTGGCTACCATATTAGACATCGATCAAGTGCACAAGGCTACATGTGTGAAAAAATAACATTCACTGAGTAAAAATTGAATAATCCCCCCTCACTCACCCATAAGTGTTACTGTCAAGTTCAACACAACTAAAGCATTATCTTTGGGCTACACTGCACGTTATTACATTGTACACTTTCTGCCTGTGGGCATCTGTTCTACAATGTGCCAGCAGAGCATGATGCCCTTTGTGATACCCTTTGTTGGCATAATTGATCTCTTTCAGGCAGAGAGTACACCCGGTATACCCGTTTTATACACTGTATTGAAAGAGGGATAGAGTGTGGTGTTTCTTTCACCTCTGTTAGCATCCAGCATAAGCTAGGCCCAGCCAGTGTTGCCAACTTAGCGACTTTGTCGCTATATTTAGCGAGTATTCAGACCACTCTAGCGAAACATTTTCAAAAAAGAGACTAGCGACAAATCTAGTGACTTTCTGTTTTTTTGGAGACTCTGACGTGAAAGCACGTATCGTTCTTACTCTTCTCAACGAGCAGCAGGTGCTGCCGTGGGCCCCACCCCAGTCCCAAAGCACTCACAGGCAGCCCAGTCCTCGTGCAGCAGAAGTACAAAATGTTATGTTTAAAAATGTCCGTGTTTTACTGTGACTTGTTGTAGGCTCCTAAGAGGACCATAAGGTTAAAACCAAACCAAATTAAGAAGTATTAAATAAAATAATTTGTCTATTTGTTTACATATTGTGCATCACATGCAATGCTTCAAGAGATTGAAATCACAAGTGACAGAACCTCCCGGCGCCTCAAAGTAGGGTAAACAACATTTTCCCCTGGATACCCTATCTTCACCTCCTACCATCAAAAGGACCAACAGCACAGACAGCCGGTAAAGTGTGAAAATCATTTTATTCAACATTCTGGCTTTGTAGAGACTCTTGTCTTTTTTAGTCAGACTTCTTTCAGACTGAATAGCCATGGGGTAACCATGGTAGCAGTCTGCTGTTTAGGCAAACCCCTTTCAAGTCCCACTTTGTGGCACAGTGTTACCAGGCTCTATGCGCCAGCAATTCGAGCCTGGGGACGAGGTTACAATAAGACAAAGGGGAAAAATACAAACGATCAGGCCTATAGGTCTACGGCTTTCATACATAATGGCGTAAGTAAACCTACATTAAACAATTACAATATTATTATTATTATTATCGCGATTATTATTATTGTTATTATTACAAAGTGTTAACTGCCAACAGAAGAACCGTCTACTATACCTGTTCATACCAGTTGGAGGTGGGTATTATGACAGCCAAGATGCAGAGGAGTTGGACAATAGCTCCCAGAAAGAGTCCATTGTCCAGGAGGCTCTCGCTCCCAGAAAGAGTCCATTGTCCAGGAGGCTCTCACTCCCAGAAAGAGTCAATTGTCCAGGAGGCTCTCGCTCCCAGAAAGAGTCCATTGTCCAGGAGGCCTCTCGCTCCCAGAAAGAGTCCATTGTCCAGGAGACTCTCGCTCCCAGAAAGAGTCCATTGTCCAAGAGGCTCTCACTCCCAGAAAGAGTCCATTGTCCAGGAGGCTCTCGCTCCCAGAAAGAGTCCATTGTCCAGGAGGCTCTCGCTCCCAGAAAGAGTCCATTGTCCAGGAGGCTCTCGCTCCCAGAAAGAGTCCATTGTCCAGGAGGCTCTCGCTCCCAGAAAGAGTCCATTGTCCAGGAGGCTCTCGCTCCCAGAAAGAGTCCATTGTCCAGGAGGCTCTCGCTCCCAGAAAAAGTCCATTGTCCAGGAGGCTCTCGCTCCCAGAAAGAGTCCATTGTCCAGGAGGCTCTCGCTCCCAGAGAGAGTCCATTGTCCAGGAGGCTCTCGCTCCCAGAAAGAGTCCATTGTCCAGGAGGCTCTCGCTCCCAGAGAGAGTCCATTGTCCAGGAGGCTCTCGCTCCCAGAAAGAGTCCATTGTCCAGGAGGCTCTCGCTCCCAGAAAGAGTCCAGTGTCCAGGAGGCTCTCGCTCCCAGAGAGTTCATTGTCCAGGAGGCTCTCGCAGCCAGAAAGAGTTCATTGTCCAGGAGGCTCTCGCTCCCAGAAAGAGTCCATTGTCCAGGAGGCTCTCGAGCATAGCAGCCTACTTTCTGCTCCCTGTGTGCAAGAACATGACATTTGTGAAAATAAGGATTAGCCTGCAATGCTTTCGTGATTTTACATTGTTTGGCTACAAAACTCAAAACTATATTTGCAAAATCATCAAAGACCATACTGTTTACAACAGCTGCAATGTAACAGTGGCTACAACCATGTTGACACGCATCTCTCAGTCTCGATACAACACCAAGAACAATTTGCAGTTCGGCTTAGTGATGGGTCGTTCGCGAACGAATCGGCTCTAAGTGCGAGCTCTTGTAGGTGAACGTTGGGAGCTGGCTCGCATATCAGAAGACCCTTATCTATTCATAAACATATTTTTAAAATTAAGATATGAATAATCAAAATATTTCAATGAATAGAATTAACTAATTCAAAGAATTAAAAAATAAATATAATAATATATACCTAAATGCTCAAGCGCCCACATTCGTTCTGACTGTCTGCTCAGACTAACAGCCTCACCTGTTGTTCCTGTCAATCAGACACGCAGTGCCAACCAATGAACCAAAGATGCTTGAGGGAGGGCCGAGCAAACTCACTCACAGTCACACACTTAGCAGCCGAGGAGAGAGAGGAAGGACAGCTGTGAAAACAAAAGCTGGAAAATGAGTCTGTATCATTTGGATGCATTTTAATAATGTAGACAATGTTAGAGCACAGTGTAGAATTTGCCAAAACAAAATCTCATATAAAGCCGGTTCTATGTATCCACTCAGTCAAGTAGGCCTACTCCGTGACCCACTGCAACGCAGACTTCTATGGACCAGTTTATGCCAATGTCTATGTTTGTAGCAAAACAAGGCCAAATTGATATTGCATTGGCTAAAATGATTGCCACTGATTTCCAGCCTTTTTAGATGGAGGACAGAGGCAGGAAAACCCTTTCAGAATCACTTATTCCACAACTGTACGAGAGCACACAAGCTTCAGTGCGGGAAAGAGCCCAAAAAGCTACTGCAGTTTGCCTTACCACTGACTGCTGGAAATCAGGGATAACCACTTCTTACAAGTCACTTCATTGAAGATTTTACGATGTCTAGCTGTCTTCTGGACTGCTTTGAGTTCAGTGACAGACACACCGCAGAGAACTTGGCAGAGGAACTGTTGAGAGTGGCCTTCTCTGGCAAGTAGATGGAAAAGTGTTATGTTGTGTTAGCGGCAATGCAGCTAACATAACCAAAGCCATGAACATTTTAAAATGGACCCATCATCCATGTCTTTCCCACACAATCAACCTGATTGTAAGAGATGCTCTGAAGGTGATGAAGCCCACTGTGGACAAAGTGAAAGGAGCTGTGGAATACTTCCACAGAAGCAAACTAAAGTCTACACAACACCAGATGGGGATGCCTGAGCTGAGGCCTAAACAAGACTGCACTACAAGGTGGAATTCAAAATGTTATATGTTGAAGGGGTTTCTTGAGTCAAAGGATGCCATCATCTCTACCCTGGCCATTGTCAATGCACCTGTTGATGCTCTGACCCAAGAGGAATGGGAGGTGATGGAGGAGGGGTCACTGTGGAGATCAGTGAAGAGAGGTACAGTAAGCATTTATTACTACATATTATTTAATCCAGTATTATATATGTATATGAGCAGTAGATGAGAATGTAGTATCAGTTGACAAAACATGAACCTGAACTAATAAGTAACTGTTCTCTCTTTCCAGCTATGTGACAGCGTCAACAATTATACTCGTGTGTAAGGGTCTGCAGCCAATCACAGCCAGCTGCCAGAGAGAAGCAAATGTAACCACAGGACATGCGACAGAGTTGATGGACACCCAATGTTCATCAATGGACAGAAAGTTCCACAGAATGGAACATAATCACGTGCTATCAGAAACTGCTGCACTTGACCCCAGGTTTAAGAAGTTAGCCTTCAGTGATGCCAGAGCGATTGATCAGGCTCTTCAAAGAATAACCTCAGCAGCAGGGAGGGACAGCCCCAGCAATCAACTGGCTCAGGCACCAGGGCAACAGGAAGAAGAGGGATCAGATGGAACAGAAGCACCAGAAGTAGTGCCACAAACATCTGCTGTTTGGATGCTGTTTGACGAGAGAGCAACTGGGGATGCAGCACGAGGGAATCCCTCAGCAGATGCCATAATGGAGGTCCCATCCTATTTGGAGGAGCCCCTCCCTCAAAGATATGCAAATCCTCTGAGCTGGTGGAAGAACAAGGCCTCTGTCTACCCACAGCTTACTAAAGTCAAGACAGGGAGACTCTGCATAGTGGTCACATCCATTCCCTCTAAGAGGGTCTTCTCGAAAACGGGACAAATAATTACAGAGAGAAGAAACTGTATCAGCCCCTCAAGTGAGGCAGCTTGTATTTCTGAATGCAAATCTACATTAAAAAAGTTGTACTTTAAATACACATGTGTAATAGCATTCTTCTTTTTTACATTTATTTCAATTTGTTGGATGCTGCAGTTTTGCTAAATGTTATTTATTTTTCTTTGATATGGTGCAATATTCTATTATGCTGTTCAGCCAGATTGTATTCGTTTTGAATGGTTAGATTTATATGCACTAAATACATATGCACTATGTATATAAAGTTATACTTTAAATGCAAATGTTTAACAGCATTCTTTTTTCATAACAAACCAATGCATTTTTAAATACATTGTGGTTAAGGTAGAGTATGATTTCATTTAATAATTTAATTATAATTGTTTTAACACCAATCATAGTCAAACTATCGCAAACTGTTTGACTTGAAAAAATTACAAATCTTTTTTTTTTTTAAAGAGCCATTTGGGAGCCAAAAGAGCCGAATCTTTTTTTGTGAGCTGAGCCGAACGAGCAGGCTCAATGAAAAGAGCCGGAATGCCCATCACTAATTCGGCGAATCTAACCATACAGTGGGGCACTTACTCAGTTCGTCATTCGTTCTTTTTACAGCACCAAACACAACATTGAGTATTCGTGAGTTCAATGTAATTTGTATCAGGGCAAAAATTAACATTTGCATCGGAAGTCAAGTCATTGTGGGTCGAATCCGCTTCCTTTCTTAATTTAATGTGAATTCGCGATAAAGGCTTTCTACTAGTAACCATAACCACAAAGTCAAAATTGGCTGTTGAAACAAAATGGTTATTTTTTGTCTTGATTTAAGGTTGGTGTTATGCATACGGTTAGCAGCATGGTTACGGTTAGGGATAGGTTTAAAATAAGATTTTAAGAAGATCAATTGTAGAAATAGGCGGGGTTTATGACTGTGTGGCTCTACTAACTTACAGCAGGGCCAACCCTGGGAAACGTCGCCCTCTACTGTAATTTATTTTTTACAATTTATATTTTAGTAATTAAACAGACGCTCTTATCCAGAGGTATACACTTAGTGCATTCATTTTAACATAACTAGGTGAGACAACAAAGTATTTATCAACAAAGTCAGTGTTAGTGGAAAAGGGACAAGTAAAAGGAACAAGTACTTTGTTTGTATTCTTAAAAATAAATACATACATTGGGGGGTCGTCAGGGCACTCAGGGCGCTGAAGATAGGAGAAAGCTTGTTCCACAATTGGGGTCCCAGGAAAGAGAAGAGCTTTGACTCGGCTAGGCAGAAGCTGCCCTCCCGCAGGGATGGGTGGGCCAAGAAACCAGAGGAGGCGAAACGGAGTGCTCGAGTTGGGATGTAGGGTTTGAGCATGGTCTGGCGGTAAAAGAGGGGCAGTTCCCCGTTCTGCACCGCAGGCAAGCACCAGGGTCTTGAAGATGATGCAAGCTTTGACGGGGTAACATGGGGGGATTTAGGAAGGTTGAACATGATGGCTGCGCCATTCTGGATACATTGCAGGGGTTTGATGGCACATGCGGGGAGCCCAGCCAACAGAGATTTGCAGTAGTATATACGGGAGATTTCAAATGCCTGGATTAGGACCTGCACCGCATCCTGTGTGAGGAAAGGTTGTGCTCTAAAGATGTTGTAGAGCATGAATTTTTTTTTACCAAGAGATAATCTAACCAAAATGAGATGAGAGATTACAAAAAAATTAGACAATGGAATGAAGTTGGAAATTATATTAAGGCATATAACATGCAAAAATGAGATAAGAGAAGAAGAAAAATTAGAGAGTGGAAAGATTCTGACAAATGAGATGACATATGAAACAATGGAGACCGTGGAAAGAAGTTGTAAATTATATTTATAACATGCAAAAAATCACAATATTAGAAACGAAAGTCACATGAAGACATGTGGTTGAATGAAGGATTAGATAAACAGTTAAACTGTATAAATCATGGTCGATTATATGTGATACAAAAAATATAACGAATAGCCCAGTAAATTAAAAGAGAAGAGACATCATTATATGTTTCCTCAACAAACAGAACTTTACAGATCTCCAACACTTGATTGTAATTAGACTTCCATGCCGATTAAACAATACAGGGTCACAATACAAAACAAAGATATTTATAACTACCCCAAGATAGTTCATCTGTGTCGTTTACAGTGGGAACAAATTAAGCATAGTGGGCAGAACAAGCAAGGAGGTGGGCAAAGCCAAGCACGAGCTAGCAAGATCCTATTGGCGCGTTGTAGTGTGTATTTGCATGTTTCTGTCAGGGGACGTCTCATCTGTAGAGTGCTCGTGTGCACAAACAATTCGCATTTGCACTCCCTTCTAACCAACGCATCTTTGTAAAACTTTGGTAAATCGTCAAGATTATAAATGTTAGTATACTGTGTTCGTAACAGAGTTTAGTTTTGGGAAAAGAAAAATGGATTGAGATCAGATGTTTCATCGATGATATAATTAGAAGACTGTCGGCCCAGTTTCACCTAGTTCCATCCTCTCCCATTACCCGCGAATTGACTTCCTCTCACTACCGTATTTGATGGTGAGAAAAGGTTCCAAACGGATGCTTCAGCTTCATAGCCCCTGTGATGTGTCTGGGTTTCCCCTTCTGTCTGTGACACCAATGCGTCATCATCATTTTCAGAATTCACAGAATTCTCGAGATACGATTATTCATGGTTTAGCAAACAACCAGGACACCACGTTAATCTGTTTCTAAATTGTAATATCAATATTATATTGCATTAAAAAAAGCAAATATGGAGAACGGAGAATGGTGGTGGCAGCATCAAACTGTGGGGATGTTTTTCAGCGGCAGTGACTAGGAGACTAGTCAGGATTGAGGCAAAGATGAACGGAGCAAAGTACAGAGCGATCCTTGATGAAAACCTGCTTCACAGCACTCAGGACCTCAGACTGGAGCGAAGTTTCACCTTATAACAAGACAATGACCCTAATCACATAGCCAAGACAACGCAGGAGTGGCTTCGGGACAAGTCTTTGAATATCCTTGTGTGGCCCAGTCAGAGCCTGGACTTGAGCCCGATCGAACATCTCTGGAGAGACCTGAAAATAGCTGGCAGCAACTCTCCCCATCCAACCTGACAAAGCTTGCGAGGATCTGCAGAGAAGAATGGGAGAAACTCCCGAAATACAAGTGTGCCAAGCTTGTAGCTGTAATCGCTGCCAAAGTTGCTTCAACAAAGTATTGAGTAAAGGGTATTAATACTTATGTAAATATGATATTTCGGGTTTTTATTTTTAATAAATTAGCACAAAATAAATTGCTTTGCCATTATGGGGTATTGTGTGTAGATTGATGAGGGAAAACATTTTTTAAATACATTTTAGAATAAAGCTGTAACCTAACGAATTGTGGGAAAAGTCAAGGGGTCTGAATACTTTCCCGAAGGCATTGTAGATAGATAGATAGATAGATAGATAGATAGATATTCCCAAGCATCTAATAACATCTCTCCATTGGTTGATGAGATGAATTTGTGGGAGCCAATCAACTGTATTGGTTGTCCCTCTGCCATACAGTTCCTCCTGAAGGACCTGAAAGATGAAGCTGTCAAGCCCAGTGCTGAAACAGCTTCAAGTGGCCTGACTCAGGACCTAAACATGGGCTATGATGCCCATAATGACTGCTGTTTCCACCCTGCTCTGTGCTGGTAAGGATTGTGCATCAGTTCATTTTGTGTAGAAAGAGATATCAAGGTGCTAAATCAGGCTTATAGACATAGTTACTGTAGGATGTCATTACTTAGCAATTTAACCAAATACAAAATAGCCTACATATTGAATGATTGTTTTATGCTTGAGCGACAGTATATGTGGAATGTGTATCAGTTGAGGCTCCTTGTCACGCCTTGGTTATTGTATTTTGTGTTTTTGTTATATATTTGGTCAGGCCAGGGTGTGACATGGGTTTATGTTGTTGTATTTCGTATTGGGGTTTTGTATTATTGGGATTGCGGTTGAGTAGGGGTGTTGTATAGGCTGGGCTGCCTGAGGCGGTTCTCAATCAGAGTCAGGTGTTTCTCGTTGTCTCTGATTGGGAAACTTATTTAGGTAGCCGGGGGTTCACTGTGTATTTCGTGGGTGATTGTTCCTGTCTCTGTGTAGTTTCACCAGATAGGCTGTAATTAGGTTTCACGTTCCGTTTTGTTGTTTTGCATTTGTATAGTTATTTCATGTATCGCTCTTCCTTCATTAAAGACATGAGTAACCACCACGCTGCATTTCGGTCCGACTCTCTTTTGACAAACGAAGAACGCTGTTACACTCCTTCCATCTCCTGTACAGATTGGGAGCCCAGTGCCTCCACCATCTCCTGCCTATGGAAACATCTCTTGGCATTCAAAAAAAATTGACGTCTCATTTACTAGTGACCTGGTCTCTGAGCTATAATTTGATTTTGATGAGGAATTCAAACCTCGACGGAAGGATAGTTTGTCCATCATTTCTGATTACCTCACCAGAACCACACAGGCAGGTAATGCAATGGACGTCAAGAACAACGGTTCCCCCATTTATGTTCATATCACACGGCAAGACAGGAAGAGACAGTCTGCTTCCAAGGCCTCTGGAGACTATTTGTATAGGGATAGAAAAACACAATAATAGCATGCTATGCTGTTATTCACTACTATTACTCTAGGTCATTTCTCAATTGTTGCTCACGAGATTTGTATTAGCTAGATTTAAGTTTTTGTTTATTTATAATATTTTTTTTAACCTTTTTTAAACAGGAGAAGTACCTTCCAGCATATGAAACATTCAAACCCAAGGATGAGCTGAGCGATGGTGCAGGTACCTGCAAGAAGCAGCCACTAGAAGGCAGAGGGGAACGTAGACGTTCTCAGCCAAGGATGAGCTGAGCGATGGTGCAGGTACCTGCAAGAAGCAGCCACTAGAAGGCAGAGGGGAACGTAGACGTTCTCAGCCAAGGATGAGCTGAGCGATGGTGCTGGTACCTGCAAGAAGCAGCCACTAGAAGGCAGAGGGGAACGTAGACGTTCTCAGCCAAGGATGAGCTGAGCGATGGTGCTGGTACCTGCAAGAAGCAGCCACTAGAAGGCAGATGGGAACGTAGACGTTCTCAGCCAAGGATGAGCTGAGCGATGGTGCAGGTACCTGCAAGAAGCAGCCACTAGAAGGCAGAGGGGAACGTGAGCTGAGCGTTCTCAGACAGCCAGGATGAGCTGAGCGATGGTGCAGGTACCTGCAAGAAGCAGGTGCTGGTACCTGCAAGAAGCAGCCACTAGAAGGCAGAGGGGAATGTAGACGTTCTCAGCCAAGGATGAGCTGAGCGATGGTGCAGGTACCTGCAAGAAGCAGCCACTAGAAGGCAGAGGGGAATGTAGACGTTCTCAGCCAAGGGGAAAATACCTTCCTTTCAACCTACTGCATCTGATCACCCCTCGTGGTTCAGCCCTGTTTAGAAAGCCTCACCTTGATGTTCATTGGAGAGACCCTCGTGGTTCAGCCCTGTTTAGACAGTCTCACTTTGATGTTCATTGGAGAGACCCTCGTGGTTCAGCCCTGTTTAGACAGCCTCACCTTGATGTTCATTGTAGAGACCCTCGTGGTTCAGCCCTGTTTAGACAGTCTCACTTTGATGTTCATTGGATAGACCCTCGTGGTTCAGCCCTGTTTAGGCAGCCTCACCTTGATGTTCATTGGAGAGACCCTCGTGGTTCAGCCCTGTTTAGACAGCCTCACCTTGATGTTCATTGGAGAGCCCCTCATTGGTTCAGCCCTGTTTAGACAGCCTCACCTTGATGTTCATTGGAAAGCCCCTCGTGGTTCAGCCCTGTTTAGACAGCCTCACCTTGATGTTCATTGGAGAGCCCCTCATTGGTTCAGCCCTGTTTAGACAGCCTCACCTTGATGTTCATTGGACAGACACTTTTTTTATTTAAACAAATGTTAGTTAATTGTGTATTTATTTTTCATCAATGAAAAGCGTGCACTATTTCCTCATGAATAATGGGTGTAATATTGAACTACAAACAACAATCGTTAGAAGTCTTATAGAAAATACAATGAAATGTACAGCTGTGTCGACATTTATCTGACACCTCCCAAGTGGCGCAGTTGTCTAAGGTACTGCATTGCAGTGCTAGCTATGCCACTAGAGATCCTGGTTTGAGTCCAGGCTCTGTCGCAGCCAACTGCGAACTGGAGACCAATGGGGCGGAGCAAAGTTGACTACCATATTTGGTATATTAGATTACATGAAAAAGTCATCATCCAGAAGAGGTATGGTACCTTTGGTAGGGTTGGGTTATGTCCAATTAGATTGACTGCATTGGTATTACAAATCAATGGAAATCTGTGATTGCTACATCCATTTTTGGACTTTTAAACTCATGACATATAGACATTGATTCATTTCGAGATCCATTTAATCAACACACAATACAATTTTAAATATATATTTTAATGACAGGCAGACTAAATGAAATAATAAAATAAAAAAATATAATGAAATTGCCAACATCATGACAGAAAAAATATGTTTCTCAATCATCAATCAGTTTTTTTCATAATTTTCTTCGTAATTACAGACATTTTCATGAAGTTGTTTTTATTTACAATTACAAGAGCTTACATTGAGGCCACATACATGATTACACATGATAAAATAATAAAACTGTTTAAAAGGTAGCCCATGGTCAACACACTTATTGAAATCTGGCACTGCATGCCCCTAACTGGGTATCATGTGCATCCACAATACAGTATATACAGTATGATGTTGGTGAAAACGCACTTTGGCTCTTTGGTGATGAAATGTAACATACCCTTAGCATTATATCAAAAAAGTTGGATTTCTACGTAATACATTCGATAATGAGCACCGAGCTATGTTGGCATAGCCGTGCAGGTTTCTTTTAACAACTTTTGAGGATTTTACATTTTGTGGTCGTCAAGTTGTTTCCGCGGGTCACAAAAATCTAAATTAGCATGACACAAACTGAATTAAATGTTAAAAGTCTTTGAAAATAAAATGTTTGCTCAGTGGCGTGTATTCATGAATGCCAAGGGAAGCCAGGCTTCCCCAAATATTTGACCAATACATCTTTCTTCTCTCTGTGTTTTCATAATTTCCCTTCAATTCACAAGTGGCTGAATCTCACCGGAGAAATCTCATCTGAGTGAGGGAAACAGCGCCCCCTCTGTCTCAGTATGTATTGCCCATGTATCTGATGCTGTCTGAACAGGGAAACAGCACCCCCTCTGTCTCAGTATGTATCGCCCATGTATCTGATGCTGTCTGAACAGGGAAACAGCACCCCCTCTGTCTCAGTATTTTTTTATTTTACCTTTATTTAACCAGGCAAGTCAGTTAAGAACACATTCTTATTTTCAATGACAGCCTGGGAACAGAACTGCCTGTTCAGGGGCAGAACGACAGATTTGTACCTTGTCAGCTCAGGGGTTTGAACTCGCAACCTTCCGGTAACTAGTCCTTCCGGTTACTAGTCCAACGCTCTAACCACTAGGCTACGCTGTCGCCCATGTATCTGATGCTGTCTGGAACAAAAGAGTATTACATGTTGACGCAGTAGCAATTGATTAATTGATACCAGCAAGCATTTGGCCTCCCTTGATTTAAAAAAAATACAATAATTAGCCAATCATCGTTGAGCTAAGCTCAACAGTGGGTTGTCATGGTGTAGCGAAACACCCCCCCAAGGGAGGCCAGTTTAGATTTGGCTTCACACCAATCAAATCAGATCTTCTGATCTTCTTAATCTTTGTGTTGATGTACTGCAGTAACTTGCTTGCTAAATTGGCCCTTTCCTAAGCCATGGATGGAGATGTGGATTTAGACTTGTGGTTTTGACTTAATTCTCTGTACAGGCCAATGACAGCGATTCTGATCTAACCATAAATAAATATGTTGTACCACTGGCCTGAGATGATTGAAGTTCAATATGTAGCCTAGATGTAGTCTAGTAGGCTCACATTAACTAGCTAGCTAACTTAGCTGTTTCATTGTTGCCCAAGCGAGGAAGTTAGGCTAGCAAGCATTTTAGCTAGGTAGCCTATGACAACAAAACTAAAAGTGTACTGTATGGCAGAGCCCTAGACCGTTGTGCCAACATGAAAGCGAGGAGGATGGCATTGGCGTTCAACTAGTCTACCAGTAGGGGGAGTCCACATTTTTTGTTTTACTTGCATGCGCACACACACATACATACACACAGACTGACAGAAATCAATACCATGGACATAATTGATTGGACTAAATCTTTTTTGGTATCTTTAAGTTTGTTTTCAGTGTATTAAACTAAGCATACTGTATATAGCCTTGTTGATTTGATGATGTTTAAATGTTTTAGTTGAAATGGTGCTGAAATAGCAGAGGCAGTGCTCTTTTTGTCTTTGTGCTGACTTGTGGTAACTCTCTGCTTCTAAATCAGTAGAAAACATTAACTTGCTTGATGATGCTGAAGGTGATATATCTGTTTGTTGCATGCAATATTTTCTTTGTGGACTTCACTAGACAGATGTTGCTCTCCGGTTTTGTGAAACAAACTTATGTGTAGCTGAATTTATTCTACCACTGTGTGACTATTTGTCTTTTTGTTGTCACGGGCCTTATTGTATATCAATAACGGTGGCGTATGAACGAATGGGTTATAGAGCAAACAACGCAATTATCAAAACGTAGGTTGTAATATGACTTTTTGACCTTCTTGGCTTGCTCAGTGATTTTACCCACTCACGGCTCCTGGTACACGCTCAGTGATTTTACCCACTCACGGCTCCTGGTACACGCTCAGTGAAATCTTCAAAAAATAACAGTAAATTCAAATGAAACTGAAAAGCATATACTAAAATATTAAAATACAATATGTCTTCTCAAAATCGATATCCATCTTACCTCTACATTTTTTTTTTGTCTCAATGGGAAAGTGAGCCTGTCAGGTAGCCAGAAGCCCAGAGTCCAGCCTCACTGATCCAATGCAATTTTCCTAATTTTATAACTTTTGAGATTTTTTTCTCTGGCGTCCATTGTTTTAGTCACCGTAATTCTGACCATCCTTCAAGGGTAAAAACTCCAATAACTTGTGAACAAATTATGATAAAGACATGAAGTTTGGACCATTTGTTTTCTTAGAGGATTATCTACACAATTAACACATTAGTCTACCCATTTGTGAAAAGATGTGATTTTGACTTAAATAACACCCTTTAAACAGTACATATAAAGGGGGGCAATCAGACAGTAGAATGACGTCATGGCATTTCTGGAGCCCGTGTGATTGTTGGTCACAATATAGATGCTTTTTACTGCTCGTTACTGCGGACAGTCAGATCATTCCTTATGATGTCATTCACTGAAGAACAAGAAAGTGTGAGATAATGGTTAGGACAGTGTGTAACACATAGAGAGAGGCCTGTTGTGTACTAATGGTGTACTGCCAGTTTACAAATCGCATTGACACTTATGCTCCACAAGGTGTCATATCACCGTTTTTTCCTAGCAACCACAGGCAGAGATCATCTTTGCAACAGGTACTCACTTTATTTGGTAGTGCTTCCTGTTTCTGTACTACATAAGATCAAATGGAAACTTTTCTCTAGAATGTACAGGGGTGTATATGTGTTTTCCGACACCTACAGTATAAGCTAACCAAGGGCATTGTTTCCATGTTAAACCACATTCTGTAGCAAACTAACTATTATAATGTATCAGCCCTGGGTTCAAATACACATGTATATGAGTATCTGGTATTTAAAATACTTTTTCTGTGTATTTGAGCAGTCCAAAACAAGTACTCTTCTTTGAGTATTGGAATGGTAATTTGTAAAAACGAAATCGTCTACCAATTTGTATTTGAGAGTATTTTCAAATGCTTTTTTTCAAATACCTGGGTTAAATGCATGGGAGTGTATTTGGGCCAGTATATTTTAGTATTTTCAAATAAGTGAAAGTGTATTTCCAAAAACATTGACAGAATTTGTATTTTTATTGGTTTATTTTTAATGAATTTTAATGGTTATATATTGTCCTTGATCTGTTAATAAAACAGAATGAATAAATTATACTGTAATGTATTATACTGTAATGTACTATACTGTAATGTATTATACTGTAATGTACTATACTGTAATGTACTATACTGTAATGTATTATACTGTAATGTACTATACTGTAATGTATTATACTGTAATGTATTATACTGTAATGTACTATACTGTAATGTATTATACTGTAATGTATTATACTGTAATGTACTATACTGTAATGTACTATACTGTAATGTATTATACTGTAATGTACTATACTGTAATGTATTATACTGTAATGTACTATACTGTAATGTATTATACTGTAATGTATTATACTGTAATGTACTATACTGTAATGTATTATACTGTAATGTATTATACTGTAATGTACTATACTGTAATGTACTATACTGTAATGTATTATACTGTAATGTACTATACTGTAATGTATTATACTGTAATGTATTATACTGTAATGTATTATACTGTAATGTACTATACTGTAATGTATTATACTGTAATGTACTATACTGTAATGTATTATACTGTAATGTACTATACTGTAATGTATTATACTGTAATGTACTATACTGTAATGTACTATACTGTAATGTATTATACTGTAATGTACTATACTGTAATGTATTATACTGTAATGTATTATACTGTAATGTACTATACTGTAATGTACTATACTGTAATGTATTATACTGTAACTATACTGTAATGTATTATACTGTAATGTATTATACTGTAATGTACTATACTGTAATGTATTATACTGTAATGTACTATACTGTAATGTATTATACTGTAATGTATTATACTGTAATGTATTATACTGTAATGTATTATACTGTAATGTATTATACTGTAATGTACTATATACTGTAATGTATTATACTGTAATGTACTATACTGTAATGTATTATACTGTAATGTATTATACTGTAATGTACTATACTGTAATGTATTATACTGTAATGTACTATACTGTAATGTATTATACTGTAATGTATTATACTGTAATGTACTATACTGTAATGTATTATACTGTAATGTACTATACTGTAATGTATTATACTGTAATGTACTATACTGTAATGTATTATACTGTAATGTACTATACTGTAATGTACTATACTGTAATGTACTATACTGTAATGTATTATACTGTAATGTACTATACTGTAATGTATTATACTGTAATGTATTATACTGTAATGTACTATACTGTAATGTATTATACTGTAATGTACTATACTGTAATGTACTATACTGTAATGTATTATACTGTAATGTATTATACTGTAATGTACTATACTGTAATGTATTATACTGTAATGTACTATACTGTAATGTATTATACTGTAATGTACTATACTGTAATGTATTATACTGTAATGTACTATACTGTAATGTATTATACTGTAATGTACTATACTGTAATGTACTATACTGTAATGTATTATACTGTAATGTATTATACTGTAATGTATTATACTGTAATGTACTATACTGTAATGTATTATACTGTAATGTACTATACTGTAATGTACTATACTGTAATGTATTATACTCTAACATATGGCCTTTTTCTTTTTCCCTAACACAGTCCTCACCATATTTGAACAGTAAAGCTAACATTTTAATACTAACAATTAATACTTTTTTACTCTCCAGCATTTTGGATTTGAGATGAAATTATGAATATGAGGTCACAGTACACGTTTGTACTTGGTATAGTGATTGCGTGCAATGGATATGGGATCAAATATACTTCTGACTACTTCTTTAAGTGAATTTGAATTTGTGGAGAACTAGATACATGAAGTGCTTTTACTTCTAAACGGTAAATCAGATATTTATGAAAATTGCCTCAAATAAAAGGTGACACTCTGTACTCTTGATCTCAAATCCAAAATACTGGAGTATAGAGACAAAATGTAATAATAATATATGTTAGCTTCACTGTCCAAATATATATATGGTGAGAACTGCATGTCAATTCTGTCCAGATCACATGCTCAACTTCATTTTATTTACCTCTGAAAAGCAATTAATCATAAATGAACACACAAGGGAACAAGCCTCTGCAATAATCAACACAATACATGAATAACTAGATGTCATGGCAGACTTCGACACAACATGTAGAGAGAGTTCAGTCATGACGAAGGCTTACTAAATCGTCATTATTTGGATGCCAAATCACATTTAGCGACTAGGGGAGTCTAATTGTATCCATTCTGAAATGATCGATAGCTTGTACTCTCACTGACCTTGCCAGGCTTAGTGTCAGTTCACACATAGATAAACAACTTCAGCTGGCTTTTAGCTGGGGACTATTTAAAACTTTGACCCACATAGCTGGACAAGCAAGGAAAGGGAGCATCCACAAAAAAAGTGTTACTCTGAATCCCACATCAACCCCTACACCCTTCCACCCTGCCTCCTGGGTCATATGTGTCAAACTCATTCCACGGCAGGCCGAGTGTCTTCGGGTTTTCGCTCCACCCTTATACTTGACACGCTAATTAGTGTTTACAGGTTTCGGTTTTTCTATTTTCGAGGTAGCACATTAGCATGTAGGGAGCACTGATTTGTGTCACCTTGTTAGTAAGAATGTGTTACACCTGTGCTGGCTTGTCCATCTTGTTAGTGGGAACCTGTTTCACCTGTGCTGGCTTGTCCATCTTGTTTGTGGGAACCTGTTTCACCTGTCCTGGCTTGTCCATCTTGTTTGTGGGAACCTGTTTCACCTGTCCTGGCTTGTCCATCTTGTTAGTGGGAACCTGTTTCACCTGTCCTGGCTTGTCCATCTTGTTTGTGGGAACCTGTTTCACCTGTGCTGGCTTGTCCATCTTGTTAGTGGGATCCTGTTTCACCTGTCCTGGCTTGTCCATCTTGTTAGTGGGATCCTGTTTCACCTGTCCTGGCTTGTCCATCTTGTTAGTGGGATCCTGTTTCACCTGTCCTGGCTTGTCCATCTTGTTAGTGGGATCCTGTTTCACCTGTCCTGGCTTGTCCATCTTGTTAGTGGGATCCTGTTTCACCTGTCCTGGCTTGTCCATCTTGTTAGTGGGATCCTGTTTCACCTGTCCTGGCTTGTCCATCTTGTTAGTGGGATCCTGTTTCACCTGTGCTGGCTTGTCCATCTCGTTAGTCAGAAGGTGTTTCACCTGTGCTGGTTTGTCCATCTCAAACGCTTGTCCATCTCAAACGCTTGTCCATCTCAAACGCTTGTCCATCTCCACTTAAACGCTTGAGAGATATTGGGAAAGCTACACAAAGGTACACTTCACAGCAGCTGAGGTGCAGTTTCGAGCTCAACCGTTTAAGTTTGAAAGAAGGCAAATTTTTGTTATTATCTCTGTTTGTTTCGCTCCATATTCTTTTTACTCCCTGTCCTAAGTTGTTGTGGGTTTTTCTCTTCGTTTGTCTTTTCGAGAGTCAAACCTAGTGGCCATGGGTGTCTTTTAGAACCCCTTACTAGTGGCTTTGCCAACATTCAGTGGGCACCCACATGGGTGCCTTTTCAGAACCCCTTTTGAACCCCTTTCTGTTTTGTTTTGGTTGTCAAAATGTATTTTTCTTTGTTAGTTCCCTTTGTGGTGAGCGACACTGAGTTTGTCTTGTGGGAACGTAACATTAGTAAGGAACCCCAGTCTAGGTACTTGTAGATTTGAGAGAACTGAATAGGTGTATGCAACACCCTGGTAACTCCCTCTTGCCCTCTACTAAGTGGAATTGTCACCATATTACTAGCTAGGTTTCCATCCAATTGGAAACAGATTTTCATGTGAATATCAAAAATCTGCATAAAGAAAATATGCGCATTTTCCCACCAGTGGTTTGTTCCCACCAAGAGGATTTGTTGTGTATAAAAATCAGTGTGTGATGACATAGTACATAGTAAAAATGTACTTTTTCGCTAAAGTCTTCAAGTACCAAATAGAAATCTGACGTTCAATGTGTTTCCATCACATTCTGTCACAAACTATTGTGTTAAATAGCAAATGTGTCTACTCTGGTTTTGGCACGTGCTCTCTAGCCAACAGCTCACAGATGCAGTGTGGGTAGGCTAGTCTACATGATGAGACTAAAATGGATATGGAATATTATGGAATATTTTTATTTGTCAAATGGCAGTCAAGCATCGAATATGTCATCAGAATCAAACCCTTGATATTTATTGGAAAGGAGCATCAAGATCACCGTGCACTTTTACCACCCTGTGAAGTTCATCATAACTTGATTAATACAGTGGCTTGCGAAAGTATTCACCCCCCTTGGCATTTTTCCTATTTTGATGTCTTACAACCTGGAATTAAAAATATATTTTTTGGGGGGGCTTCTATCATTTGATTTACACAACATGCTTACCACTGTGAAGATGCAATATATATTTTTACTGTGAAACAAACAATAAATAAGACAAAAAAAACAGAGAACTTGAGCGTGCATAACTATTCACCCTCCCAAAGTCAATACTTTGTAGAGCCACCTTTTGCAGCAACTACAGCTGCAAGTCTCTTGGGGTATGCCTCTATAAGCTTGGCACATCTAGCCACTGGGATTTTTGCCCATTCTTCAAGGCAAAACTGCTCTAGGTCCTTCAAGTTGGATGGGTTCCGCTGGCGTACAGCTATCTTTAAGTCACACCACAGATTCTCAATTGGATTGAGGTCTGGGCTTTGACTAGGTCATTCCAAGACATTTAAATGTTTCCCCTTAAACCACTCGAGTGTTGCTTTAGCAGTATGCTTAGGGTCATTGTCCTGCTGGAAGGTAAACCTCTTTCCCAGTCTCAAATCTCTGGAAGACTGAAACGCGTTTCTATCACAAATCCCCCTGTATTTTAGTGCCATCCATCATTCCTTCAGTTCTGACCAGTTTCCCAGTAGCACCATTGAACCCCCCACATGATGCTGTGGGGATGGTGTTCTCGGGGTGATGAAAGGTGTTGGGTTTGCACCAGACATAGCGTGTTTGCTTATCTTATTCTTTAAGCAATGGCTTTTTTCTGGACACTCTTCTGTAAATCTCAGCTCTGTGGAGTGTACGGCTTAAAGTGGTCCTATGGCCAGATACTCCAATCTCCGCTGTGGAGCTTTTCTCTCCTTCAGGGTTATCTTTGGTCTCTTTGTTGCCTCTCTGATTAATGCCCTCCTTGCCTGGTCTGTGAGTTTTGGTGGGCAGCTCTCTCTTGGCAGGTTTGTTGTGGTGACATATTCTTTCCATTTTTTAATAATGGATTTAATGATGCTTCGTGGGATGTTCAAAGTTTTTGATCTTTTTTATAACCCAACCCTGGTCTGTACTTCTCCACCACTTTGTCCCTGACTTGTTTGGAGAGCTCCTTGGTCTTCATGGTGTCGCTTGCTTGGTGGTGCCCCTTGCTTAGGGGTGTTGCTGACTCTGGGGCCTTTCAGAACAGGTGTATATATACTGAGATCATGTGACAGATCGTGTGACACTTAGATTGCACACAGGTGGACTTTAATTAACTAATTATGTGACTTCTGAAGGTAATTGGTTGCACCAGATCTTATTTAGGGGCTTCATTGCAAAGGGGTGAATACATACGCAGGCTACACTTTTCCATTTTTAGAATTCTTTGAAACAAGTCATTTTTTTCATTTCACTTCACCAATTTGGACTATTTTGTGTATGTCCATTACATGAAATCCAAATAAAATCTATTTAAATTACAGGTTGTAATGCAACAAAATAGTAAAAATGCCAAGTGGGATAAATACTTTTGCAAGGCACTGTATGTAGCCTAATAAACTGCATAGTTTCCCGAGTCGTAGTGGGAGGACCACACACCAAATCATTGCATGACTCCAAGTTTACTTCGATATGATGGTTATTATATCAATATTTAGCATGAAGGCGTTTCCACCACCATTTCTTGCATAATACATTTTACCGAAACAAAAAGATCACACCATGTCGAACGAACTAATGATCTCTCTGCATTTCAAAAATGAATGAAATGAAACTTCCTGTTTCCATCACAGCTGTCATGATTTTTTTTATACGTTGTGACTGTACTCACATACGAACTGTGGATGGAAATGTGGTTACTCATAGCTATCTAATCTTTCAAAGGGATACTTCGGGATTTTGGCAATAAGGCCATTTATCTACTTCCCCAAAGTCAGATGAACTCATGGATACCATTATGTCTCTGTGTCCAGTATGAAGGAAGTTAGAGATAGTTTTGATAACTACCGTTAACTAAATGACTGGAAGTCTATGGGTATCTATGCTAACGCAACTTCAAACTTGTACGCAAAGACATAAAAATGGTATACATAAGTTCATCTGACTCTTAGGAAGTAGATAAAGGGCCTCATTGCCAAAACCCAGAATCTAGTGTTGGGTCTAAGAATTGATTTGATGCTGAGGGATTCAGAGTAGAAGAGGCCCAAATGCTAGGGCAGTTTATAATGGGAGGCTACTGCTGGCACACATTCACATACTGACTGTTAACATGTGCTCTACACACACACAAAAATGAAGGTTCCTCAAGGGTTCTTTGGGAAGGGTGATGGTTATATGTGGAACACTTGTTGCACTTCAATGGTTCTTTAAAGTTCATAAAAGGGTTGTTTGCTCTTTTAGTGATAATGTATGGGAGGTGGCTTACTTGAATATTTTGTTGCATGGTTTGCTCACAGCTCTTTTTGTGCAACCTCGAATGAGAGTGTCATTCCAGTTTACCTAAAGTGTTGTGTTATGCCATTACATATTATATATGAATGTGGCCAGTGATGGTGTCTTGTGGTTATTTATAGATCCATTCTCCATAAAGGTTCTATAAATAACCATAGAAAAGGGTTGTAACCATTGCAAAACCCTTTTTTGGTACTATATAGAACCTTTTTTAATGGTTCATTATAGAACCTTAGGGAAAAGTTTTTTTTACAGGACCATACAGGTTCCATTTGGAACCTTATGAGCATGGTTATTGAACCTTAAAAACAGGCTTCCGCTATGGTTACAAGACAAAGAACCCATATCTGGTACTATTTAGAATGTTTGTTTGTGTGTGTATATGTTCTGTTTCTGTTTGTTCATCATCAAATCAAAATCAAATCAAATTTATCTGTATCTCTTTTGTACAAACTGTAGTCAAGCTTAGGGATACGACTAAATGAGTTTCCTCTTAAAAACATATCAGAGTCTCTTTGAAGATGTTGCTGTGCACTGTGTATCAGTATAGTCCATCTCAAGTTCCAGCAGCAATAACCATTTAACCATACACATTGTCACGAATTCAAAACAACAAGTTAGAGGAGCCTGGGGTACAGTACGTTTCTGCAGTATCCAATATGTTTTGTACTAACTCACCATCATCCAGATAGGCTTGGTTCAGGTTTTCTTGCTTCGCTGTCACTTTCCCAGGGACTGGCCCACTCTGGCTCCCTGTAGCGGCTGGACCTCTCTGGGTCAGGATGTGGCTGTGTCGTGGTGGAGACCTGCTCAAGACAGGCACCACCGTGTGCATGAAGCCCTGGTACTGGCCTTCTGAGGAACAGGCCTCTGGCGAGTCACCAACCTTCCATAATGAAGCTGCAGCCCGGTACCCATCACCCACCATCGTGGCGTGCTGGTGTTGGTCCAATGGGACAGCTACGTTGACAACTCGCTGATTGGTGGCCGAGCGAGAGGGGTGGAATGGTTGGGACACTTGGCTGGAGTAATGCTGGGTATAGGACATCTGAGATGGGGAACCACTGTGGATCATCACTGGGTGGTGGTTCATATCTTGATACTGGACAGGGGTGCTACCCAGGCTTCGGCTTTTACTGGGGTAATAGACATATGGGTCCTGTGGTTGATAGGCATTGGGATCGTGATGGCTTGCACGCTGGCAGGATGCCAAGGATGTCATGCCAGCCACTATGTGGCTATTGGGGTTGAGATGGCTACTGGGGGTGTGGTGGTAGGACTTGGATGACATTCCTAGGATTTGGGAGACAGCGCAGCCCAGCTGGCCAAACTGGAAGTCATCTATGGGTTCCGTTTTAATGGCGGGAACTGAAAAGGACGTGAAATCTAAATAAAATTTTGGATTATAATTAACAGTTGGTGCTCAAAACAAGTTAAAGGGATAGTTCACACACGTTTTAAAAAATGACACATTGTCAATATGTAACTATTCCTTCAACTAGTAATCAATGGGATAGTGATGAAATTGTCAATGTAAGGCGTGGCCGTATTCAGTTCTAATGATGACTAAAAGATGTAAGGGTAGAGCAAGGATGGACTCACCGGTTAAAGGAGTGTAGGTGAAGTGCTGCGCCTGACTGCGTTTTCTCCTCCCGTTGATCACATAGAAGTTGACTTTAACCGCGTGATGAATGGTGGGATCTCGATACGGAGGGATCTCCACAAACAGCATGCTCTAGATATAACATATGGTGCAGATGAACGTCAATCAGTCATTTGTCATAGAGAGTATCACTGGCCGACGGTGTGGACATATCTATACTGAGACTGTATGACATCATGTAGAAGAACATTGACAAGGAAAAGTACACTGTTAAAATGAAGTGCTTTGTAACATCACAACTAGTGGCAACTGAGCTACCACCAACTTGAAGGAGACAAAACCATATCAAAAACACATCATCCTGAGATGTTCTGAAACATTACATGGTGTGTTGTAACACCACTTAATCAAGTGTTGTGCAACACCTTGCCAGGGACTGGCAGCACTAACAGAAAACATTGAAAACACTATTTTGGTGTTTCGAGTCCTGTTTAGTACAGAATTAGATATCTTCTATTTTGGTGTTGTTTCCACTCTCTAAAAGCTTCTAAACACCATTATGATATTTTAAGTCCCATTTAGGGCAGAATTAGATCCCTTTTTATGAAGTGTCTTAGCTTACATTTTTGGCCGGCATTGTCAAGTACAGTGTTCAAACAACCAGCACTAGCTGGAGGTTGAACTGCAAGAATATAATGTCAATTTGACTGACGGTTTTGATATGTGTTCATTATGAACCATTACACCTCATGGCACAACAAGCTTCATACTAATATACTTTTTTTTTCTTCAAACATGCATACAACATTGTTTGAAAGAATCAAAAAGTCAACTTTTTATTTTATTTCACACAATCATGTGGCAAGATAGGAAAAGCAAGGTGATTAAAACCAAAGACTTCCAATGAGTTCAATCCTTCAATTTTCTCTCTCAGTCTCTTTGGTTATCCTCATGAAAGAAATTGAGCAACTGTCATGACTTCCGCCGAAGTTGGTCCCTCTCCTTTTTCGGCGGCGTTCGGCGTTCAACGTCACCGGCCTTCTAACCATCGCCGATCCACTTTTCATTTTCCATTTGTTTTGTCTTTGTTTTACACACCTGGTTTCAATTCCCCAATTACACGTTCATTATTTAACCCTTTGTTTTCCCCATGGTTTTTGTGCGTGTTTGTTTATTGTAAGTTCGGTGTGATGTTTGTGGGCTTGGTGTTACTTCATGTATTTTGAATTTTTGAGTAAAATTCCTTTTGTTACTCATCTCTGCTGTCCTGCGCCTGACTCCTCTGCACCAGCTACACCCAGATCCTTACAGCAACATATTAATTTTGATATATTCTAACATTATTTTGGTAAAATTAAATTAACAAAATCATTGAAATTAATGAAAAAAGTGAAAACATATTTAACACTTCATTGAGGCAGTTATGAAATGACAGAGGGGATACAGATAGGTGGGAGAAACAGACTGAAGGGTTGTAGCAGGGAATTTAACCCCGGTCTTCAGTGTGGAAACGGGTGATGTGTCTATGCCGGAGGTGTTACCGCTAGACCACAGGCTCTGCAATGATCCAAGGTTTTTCCACCCCTGGTTGCGCAATCGATATGCTGATAAAATTTAGGGAGTCTTGTTTTCAGATAAGCCTTGTTAAAATCCCCAGCTACAATGAATGCAGCCTCAGGATGAATGGATTCCATTTTTTGGTCCATTTAAATTCACCCCAGAATAATTTCTTACATTGTGGCTGTGGTTGATTGAGTAAATGTACCATCTTACTGCCCCTCCTGTTTCTAATCTGTCTAATAAAAGCGTTGAACAAATAAAGGTGGAATTTCACAAAAAAATATTGATATTTAGGTTATAAACTAGTAGCATTTGTAAACCATTGATCGTATGAGAAAACACAGTTTTTGTGTTTTGATGCTGACTTTTACATGCACTGAAACCCCAAAAAGTGTTTTCACAACACTCTCTTAAAAACACCAATATTCAGGTTGAAGGACCACTTTGAGTGTTTCAGAGTACTTCATTTCTGTTTTAAAGGTGCAATATGCAGAAATTGCTCCGCCATTTCCTGGTTGATAAAATTCTAATTGTTTGCCTAATTTCAGTTTACGTGACAAAACAAGCAATGCATAGTGTAGAGAATCATTGTAACATCTAAACTGCTGTGAAATATATTTTCAATAACCACAAATATTGTATTTACAGCTGTTTGAAGCTGGTGTACAAAAACTTAAGAATGGGAAGCATAGAAATAGCTCACATAGAACAGATCTACCGTTCCTTAGAGTTGCGTTCAATGAGAATGATAGATCTTTAACTCACATTTCTATGTGAATTTGGTCGGGTCACCCCAGAAAGTTACATATTACAGCGTTAAAACACATTCAGTGTATCATAACTCTTATATTGGGTTTAGATTGAAACACCCTCCAAACACCAGATTTCAGCTTAGGTGCACTACTTCTCATGGTTTCACTACACAGTCATGGTGTTCTGAGACTTTCTATTTTTACAGTGTAGGAGTTAGCTAGTACTGTTGGTAAAGGTGATAGGACGGTAACTCACTTTCTGGCTCTTGTCTCGGTCTACTGTAGCTTCTGCTTCCCAGATTTGCACCCCGTCTGAAAGAAACACAATGCAGTGTACCTTAATCAGGAGGGGAGCAGAGATTGATATGAACAAACCATACAATAAGTAGAGAGGAATATGAAGGCAGGAATGTGAAGAAGGGAGTGTGAAGGCAGGAATGTGAAGGAAGGAGTGTGGAGGCAGAAATGTGAAGGCAGGAGTGTGAAGCCAGGAATGTGAAGGTAGGAATGTGAAGGAGGGCGTGTGAAGGCAGGAATGTGAAGGTAAGAATGTGAAGGAGGGAGTATGAAGGCAGGAATGCGAAGGCAGGAATGTGAAGGCAGGTATGTGAAGGAGGGAATGTGAAGGCAGGAGTGTGAAGGCAGGAATTTGAAGGCAGGTATGTGAAGGCAGCTAGAAACTAGAAATACAATTTATTGTTATTATTAAAAATATAAGTATATAAAACAAGTTAGCTGGTGTATTTACAGTCAAATAGAAGCTTTAACATTCCACAAACACTCACCAACAAACACAGGTCTGTGTTGGTAGCATCAAATTTAGCAATTACAAAAACAATTGTCACAATGTTAAGCAAGCATCTGTAAACCTATAATGGTGATGAGGATTTATATAAAAACCCCATATCCACCCCCACGTTCCTCTCAGAAACTGGTACGTAGGCAGTATCAGTAATGATTGCCATTGATCTCTGTTTTAGTATATTCCCATCTCAACGTTTACCTCCTGCTTAGAGACCACGTTTTGAGTAAAGTGAGATAGAAACGTCTGTCTGCTTGGAGATGGTATCGATGTTTGTCTAACCACATCCTCTCGCACTAAACCACATGCTAAACAAGAGAGCAGTTTACAAGCTCATAACAGTGCCTTTATTCTGCACCCAGGCCTTGTTAGCTAACACCTCTATGTTAGAAGACCCAGATGTTGTTACCTAACACCTCTATGTTAGAAGACCCAGACCTTGTTACCTAACACCTCTATGTTAGAAGACCCAGACCTTGTTACCTAACACCTCTATGTTAGAATACCCAGACCTTGTTACCTAACACCTCTATGTTAGAAGACCCAGATGTTGTTACCTAACACCTCTATGTTAGAAGACCCAGACCTTGTTACCTAACACCTCTATGTTAGAAGACGTAGCACTGGCCAGGCTAAGATCATGGGTTCCATTCCCAGGCTAAGATCATAGGTTCCATTCCCAGGCTAAGATCATGGGTTCCATTCCCAGGCTAAGATCATATTCCATTCCCAGGCTTCCATTCCCAGGCTAAGATCATAGGTTCCATTCCCAGGCTAAGATCATAGGTTCCATTCCCAGGCTAAGATCATCCATTCCCAGGCTAAGATCATAGGTTCCATTCCCAGGCTAAGATCATAGGTTCCATTCCCAGGCTAAGATCATAGGTTCCATTCCCAGGCTAAGATCATAGGTTCCATTCCCAGGCTAAGATCATAGGTTCCATTCCCAGGCTAAGATCATAGGTTCCATTCCCAGGCTAAGATCATAGGTTCCATTCCCAGGCTAAGATCTTAGGTTCCATTCCCAGGCTAAGATCATAGGTTCCATTCCCAGGCTAAGATCATAGGTTCCATTCCCAGGCTAAGATCATAGGTTCCATTCCCAGTCTAAGATCATAGGTTCCATTCCCAGGCTAAGATCATAGGTTCCATTCCCAGGCTAAGATCATAGGTTCCATTCCCAGGCTAAGATCATAGGTTCCATTCCCACAGGAAAAAAGTGTCTGCTAACTGGCATATTTGATTGATTTGTGTTCTTTGAGCATGTGCAGTGCATAACTGTTTTGTGACTGTTTCAACTTCAAGCTTTTGGGAGTAGTGCATCACTGTAAAACGATTATCTAGTTTCCCTTCCTGTATTGCAGTCAGGATGTTATTACGACAGAACTAGACATATCACTGCCCTGTACTATGGTTCCAGTGCTAACAGTTGCCTTGGCAATATGCAAACTGGATGGGAATACAAATAAACAAACTAGATGATAATAATCATATCCATGTTGGGCTAGTAGTGGTGGTCTGAAATAAATCTTTGTATTATACAGCCATGGTGATGATTGAGAGCTTGGAGTCCATTGAAACCAGTCCATTGAGAACAGTAATCTATACAAATCTAAGCAGGTCAAAGCGGTGCAGGTTGGTTTCAGAACATGCAGTACATTAATTCTAGATCACAACAGAGTAGAATTGCGAGAGAAAGAGCGAGCCAAAGGTTAAAACAATTAATTCATAAATAAATAATGTTCTGGAAATTGTCCTCTCAATAGGACAACTATTAATAATGATCATTTAGAGCTGTAGGAACTCAGAGGCCTTGTGGTTTGAGTGTCTGCCCTGAGATCGGAAGGGTGGGAGTTTGATAGTCGTAAGAATCCGACCCGGTGCATCTCTACTTGGCACTCAGCATTAAGGAGATAGATTTGGAGTAGGGTTGAATATTTTACAAATGTTCCATCCCGAGAGTAAATCCCTTTTCTCTCAGGTAACCCGTTCATACTTCCGGCGCCGACAGAGATGGCCGCCTCGCTTCGCGTTCCTAGGAAACTATGCAGTTTTTTGTTTTTTTATGTGTTATTTCTTACATTAGTACCCCAGGTCATCTTAGGTTTCATTACATACAGTCGAGAAGAACTACTGAATATAAGATCAGCGTCAACTCACCATCAGTACGACCAAGAATATGTTTTCCGCAACGCGGATCCTGTGTTCTGCCTTACAAACAGGTCAATGGAATGGATCGCATGCAGCGACCCCCAAAAAAAAACGACTTCGTAAAAGAGGGAAACGTAGCGGTCTTCTGGTCAGACTCAGGACACGGGCACATCGCGCACCACTACCTAGCATTCTTCTTGCCAATGTCCAGTCTCTTGACAACAAGGTTGATGAAATCTGAGCAAGGGTAGCATTCCAGAGGGACATCAGAGACTGTAACGTCCTCTGTTTCACCGAAACATGGCTCACTGGGAAGACGCTATCCGGGGCGGTGCAGCCAGCGGGTTTCTCCACGCATCGCGCCGACAGAAACAAACATCTTTCTGGTAAGAAGAGTGGCGGGGGCGTATGCCTCATGACTAACGAGGCATGGTGTGATGAAAGAAACATACAGGAACTCAAATCCTTCTGTTCACCTGATTTAGAATTCCTCACAATCAAATGTAGACCGCATTATCTACCAAGAGAATTCTCTTAGATTATAATCACAGCCGTATATATCCCCCAAGCAGACACATCGATGGCTCTGAACTAACTTTATTTAACTCTTTGCAAACTGGAAACCACTTATCCGGAGGCTGCATTCATTGTAGCTGGGGATTTTAACAAAGCTAATCTGAAAACAAGACTCCCTACATTTTATCAGCATATCGATTGCGCAACCAGGGGTGGTAAAACCTTGGATCATTGTTACTCTAACTTCCGCGACGCATATAAGGCCCTGCCCCGCCCCCCTTTCGGAAAAGCTGACCACGACTCAATTTTGTTGATCCCTGCCTACAGACAGAAACTTAAACAAGAGGCTCCCACGCTGAGGTCTGTCCAACGCTGGTCCGACCAAGCTGACTCCACACTCCAAGACTGCTTCCATCATGTGGACTGGGACATGTTTCGTATTGCGTCAGATAATAATATTGACGAATACGCTGATTCGGTGTGCGAGTTCATTAGAACGTGCATTGAAGATGTCGTTCCCATAGCAACGATAAAAACATTCCCTAACCAGAAACCGTGGATTGATGGCAGCATTCGCGTGAAACTGAAAGCGCGAACCACTGCTTTTAATCAGGGCAAGGTGTCTGGTAACATGACCGAATATAAACAATGCAGCTATTCCCTCCGCAAGGCTATTAAACAAGCTAAGCGTCAGTACAGAGACAAAGTAGAATCTCAATTCAACGGCTCAGACACAAGAGGCATGTGGCAGGGTCTACAGTCAATCACGGACTACAAGAAGAAACCCAGCCCAGTCACGGACCAGGATGTCTTGCTCCCAGGCAGACTAAATAGCTTATTTGCCCGCTTTGAGGACAATACAGTGCCACTGACACGGCCTGCAACGAAAACATGCGGTCTCTCCTTCACTGCAACCGAGGTGAGTAAGACATTTAAACGTGTTAACCCTCGCAAGGCTGCAGGCCCAGACGGCATCCCCAGCCGCGCCCTCAGAGCATGCGCAGACCAGCTGGCCGGTGTGTTTACGGACATATTGAATCAATCCCAATACCAGTCTGCTGTTCCCACATGCTTCAAGAGGGCCACCATTGTTCCTGTTCCCAAGAAAGCTAAGGTAACTGAGCTAAACGACTACCGCCCCGTAGCACTCACTTCCGTCATCATGAAGTGCTTTGAGAGACTAGTCAAGGACCATATCACCTCCACCCTACCTGACACCCTAGACCCCTCTCCAATTTGCTTACCGCCCAAATAGGTCCGCAGACGACGCAATCTCAACCACACTGAACACTGCCCTAACCCACCTGGACAAGAGGAATACCTATGTGAGAATGCTGTTCATCGACTACAGCTCGGCATTCAACACCATAGTACCCTCCAAGCTCGTCATCAAGCTCGAGACCCTGGGTCTCGACCCCGCCCTGTGCAACTGGGTACTGGACTTCCTGACGGGCCACCCCCAGGTGGTGAGGGTAGGCAACAACATCTCCTCCCCGCTGATCCTCAACACGGGGGCCCCACAAGGGTGCGTTCTGAGCCCTCTCCTGTACTCCCTGTTCACCCACGACTGCGTGGCCACGCACGCCTCCAACTCAATAATCAAGTTTGCGGATGACACAACAGTGGTAGGCTTGATTACCAACAACGACGAGACGGCCTACAGAGAGGATGTGAGGGCCCTCGGAGTGTGGTGTCAGGAAAATAACCTCACACTCAACGTCAACAAAACTAAGGAGATGATTGTGGACTTCAGGAAACAGCAGAGGGAACACCCCCCTATCCACATTGATGGAACAGTAGAGGAGAGGGTAGCAAGTTTTAAGTTCTTCGGCATACACATCACAGACAAACTGAATTGGTCCACTCACACTGACAGCGTCGTGAAGAAGGCGCAGCAGCGCCTCTTCAACCTCAGAAGGCTGAAGAAATTCGGCTTGTCACCAAAAGCACTCACAAACTTCTACAGATGCACAATCGAGAGCATCCTGGCGGGCTGTATCACCGCCTGGTACGGCAACTGCTCTGCCCTCAACCGTAAGGCTCTCCAGAGGGTAGTGAGGTCTGCACAACGCATCACCGGGGGCAAACTACCTGCCCTCCAGGACACCTACACCACCCGATGTTACAGGAAGGCCATAAAGATCATCAAGGACATCAACCACCCGAGCCACTGCCTGTTCACCCCGCTATCATCCAGAAGGCGAGGTCAGTACAGGTGCATCAAAGCTGGGACCGAGAGACTGAAAAACAGCTTCTATCTCAAGGCCATCAGACTGTTAAACAGCCACCACTAACATTGAGTGGCTGCTGCCAACACACTGTCATTGACACTGACCCAACTCCAGCCACTTTAATAATGGGAATTGATGGGAAATGATGTAAATATATCACTAGCCACTTTAAACAATGCTAATGTTACTTACCCTACATTATTAATCTCATATGCATACGTATATACTGTACTCTATATCATCGACTGCATCCTTATGTAATACATGTATCACTAGCCACTTTAACTATGCCACTTTGTTTACTTTTTCTACATACTCATCTCATATGTATATACTGTACTCGATACCATCTACTGTATGCTGCCCTGTACCATCACTCATTCATATATCCTTATGTACATATTCTTTATCCCCTTACACTGTGTATAAGACAGTAGTTTTGGAATTGTTAGTTAGATTACTTTATGGTTATCACGGCATTGTCTGAACTAGAAGCACAAGCATTTCGCTACACTCGCATTAACATCTGCTAACCATGTGTATGTGACAAATAAAATTGGATTTGATTTGATTTTGATTTCCCGCCAAAAGATACAGAGATTATACACTTATGAATAACCCATCCTTCAATAGATATACTGGATGAATGTATTGTCTGAAAGGCGTAGGCTAGGACATCTATATGAAACAAATGATCCCCTTACAAAAAAAGATTGCAGTTAGAGTGCAGTATAACTGCAGTCGGAGTGCAGTGTAACTGCAGTATGCTGCAAATACTGCATCCACAATAACACTGTGTTTTTTTTACCGCAGTAATTTTGTAGTGTAAGTGCAGTTAGAGTGTTGGAATAACACTGCAGTTATTATGCAATTACTGGGTCCAAAATACCACAGTAATTTACTGTACATTTACTGCGGTTTCAAAACTTTTTTTGAAAGGGTCTATTTGTATTGGCTGGAATTTTAATGGAATTGTTGGAGAGAGAGAGACAGTGCTCCCGTATGCACTGATTTAAAACAACTACAATACGGTACACTAAAAAACATATGGTGGCCCCCGAAAGCCAGACGGAGATGTGTAAATTAGATGCACATTCAGCCCTTATGTTACTGTAGCATAGGCAATGCTGGAGCAAATGTAGGGCCTACCTGTCACAAGAAAAAAAATGACCATGTTGAGATTAAACATGCGCTGTCTGTCCCCAGTGTTGATCATTGATCATGCAGATAGCAGAGTGAAGGGCATTGAGAAGAACATATTTAGATATCTCATATAATTTAACAGTTCCAATTCAGTTCCAAATCAGTGCATACATATAAATAATTTACAGTTTGCTTGCAGTTATTTATCCCGGGAATAGGGAGTGGTTTTGGGAGGGAAATCTCGGTATATCTCGGTAACCCGTTTCCCGGCATTCAACCTACATTTGGGGTAAGGCCCTGCAATAGATCATAGATAGACTATAGCATCCTGTTCAGGGAGTGTACTTGTACATCAAGCTGCCTCACACTATGCTCCGGGCTCACACAACCCAAGGCTACTTACTAACTGCTCTATGAAGAAAAGACTTAAAGGCTTAGCCCATTTCTATAATTTACTACCATGATGCTGAACTAAAGGTAGTGTACAGTATGCCATTATTAGATACAATTACTTTTGCCCTTCTGTTTACTCTTAGGAGTCTAGGCAAGGCTACTGTAAAGTACAACTGTTGATATAAAAGGGCTTCATAAATATATTTGATTGATTGATTGTAAAGTCCTCACCAGGTGTCTTTTCTGTGAACACCACCTTGGAATCAGAGGTGAAGTTCTGTCCTGTCAGTATCACCTGCTGTCCCCCTAGAACCGAGCAGCGCTCCACGTCCTGGCGCTCTACAGTGGGAAGCTCGTGGGCCGACCTCTGGGCTGTGGAACGACAGTAGAACGTCTTTAGGAGAACATTAGAACAACCATAGGAGAACATGAGTCACATTCTGAGGGCAACGTTTTGCACAAGCTGTGTGTAAAATAAGTGTCATTACCAGATTCAGCTGAGGTTTAGAACTTACGGAATGATTTGAACCACAATGCTCTTTTAGAGATGTTCAGGACCAGTTTATTACTGGCTACCCATTCCAAAACAGACTGCAACTCTTTGTTAAGAGTTTCAGTGACTTCATTAACTGTGGTTGCTGATGCGTATATGGTTGAATCATCAGCATACATGGACACACATGCTTTGTTTAATGCCTGTGGCAGGTCATTGGTAAAAATAGAAAAGAGTAGAGGGCCGAGAGAGCTGCCCTGTGGTAGACCACACTTTACATGTTTGACATTAGAGAAGCTTAGATTAAGGAAACCCTTTGAGTTCAATTAGATAGATAGCTCTGAATCCAAGATATGGCAGAGGTTGAAAAGTTTTTCAACAACAGGTTATAATCAATAATATCAAAGGCTGCAGTGAAATCTAACAGTACAGCTCCCGCAATCTTATTATTATCAATTTCCTTCAACCAATCATCAGTAATTTGTGTCAGTACATGTTGAGTGACCTTCTCTATAAGCATGCTGAAAATCTATTGTTAATTTGTTTACAGAGAAATAGCATAGTATTTGGTTGAACACAATTTTTTCCAAAAGTTTGCTAAGAGCTGGCAGCAAGCTTATAAGTATGCAGTTAGAACCAGTAAAGGCAGCTTTACCACTCTTGGGTAGCATAGACTTTCCTCTGGGCTCAGATTAAAGATATGACGGATAGGAGTGGCTATAGATTCAGCTGTCATCCTCAGTAGCTTTCCATCTAAGATGTCAATGTCAGGAGGTTTGTCATTATTGATCAATAACAATAATTCTTCCACCTCTCCCACACCAACTTTACAACAGTCAATCCTGCAATGCTTTTCAATGCTTTTCTTGCATTATTATTATTATATCCAGCATCTGGATGCACCTTATTAATCACATCAGACCAACAAATATTTGTAACGTCATCCACATAATAGTCACAGCTAAATATTTTGTATGATCTCCAATACACTATTTTAGGCCCAGCTTTTGGGACTTTGGCTTTCCTGGATATAGCCACTATACTGTGATCACTGCATCCAATGGGTACGGATACAGCTTAAGAACAAAGTTCTACAGTATTAGTAAAAATGTGATTGATACATGTAGATGATCTTGTTCATGTAGTGTTTGTAAACACCCTGGTAGGTTGATGGGGGAGGTGTTGCTTAATTGATTAATGACCTGAACCAGATAACAGGCACTGGTTGCAAAAATAAGCTTCCTCTTGAGCAGACAGCTTGATGAAAATCAGTCAATATTCAGGTCCCCAAGAAAGTAGACCTCTCTGTTTACATCACATACACTAATAAGCATTTCACACATATTATTTAGATACTGACTGTTAGCACTTGGTGGCCTATACCAACACCCCAAAAGAAAAGGCATTAGATGTGCCAAGTGAACCTGCAGCCACAACACTTCAATAACACTAGACATGAGATTTTCTCCAAGCATTACAGGGATATGGCTCTGAATATAAATACTGTATATATACAGCAACACCTCCCCCTAAGCATTTCTGTGTCTTCTATAGATGGTATATTGTTATATTGCTACTGCTGTATTATCAAATTAATTATCTAAGTCTCAGAAATGGCTAATATAGCAAGTTATTGGTTTCATGAACCTTATTTCTAAGGCTACATATATTAATATGGGCTCTTTTCAGCCATTTCCTGTGTAGCTTATCAGAGATTTGGAAAATAGCAAACAAAGCAAGAGAAAAAATATATACATTGAGCAGTCCATTAATCAATTGGTATGTGTGTGCTGGCTTCTGTCTGGCCACTCTACCATAAAGGCCTGATTGGTGGAGTGCTGCAGAGATGGTTGTCCTTTTGGAAGGTTCTCCCATCTCCACAGAGGATCTCTGGAGCTCTGTCAGAGTGACCATTGTGTCCTTGGTCAGGGAGCTCTAGGAAGAGTTTTGGTGGTTCCAAACTTCTTCCTTTTAAGAATAATGGAGGCGACTGTAGACCTTCAAGAAAGTTTTTGGTAGCCTTCCCCAGATCTGTGCATTGACACAACCCTCTCTCTGAGCTTTCCGGATATTTCCTTCGACCTCATGGCTTGGTTTTTGCTCTGACATGCACTGTCAACTGTGGGACCTTATATACTGTAGACAGGTGTGTGCATTTCCAAAATCATGTCCAATCAATTGAATTTACCACAGGTGGACTGCAAGAAAGTTGTGGGATGATCAAAGGAAACAGGATGTGCCTGAGCCCAGTTCCGAGGCTCACAGCAAAGGGTCTAAATACTTATGTAAATAAGGAATGTCTGTTTAAAAATTTTAATGAATGTGCAAAAAAATCTGAAAACCAGTTTTCACTTTGTGATTATGGATTATTGTGATGTCACTATGGGGTATTGTGTGTAAATTGATGAGGAAAAAATTATTGGATCAATTTTAGAATTCGGTTATAACATAACAAAATGTGGAAAAGGGGAAGGGAACTGAATACTTTCCGAAAAAGGGATGGGGTCTGAATACCTTCCGAATGCACTGTATCTGTATAATCACATAGTGTTGCCCTATTATGTGGTCTGAACGTAGTGAAAAGTGGATCTTTTATTTAGGAAAATTAGAAACCAGAAGTTGTGCCGCTTGAGCAGTCAGCATATATATATTATAAATATTAATATTTATATATAAACTCAATACATTAATGACTTAAATTCAAAGATAACCTACCTACAGCACTAGACTACGCTTCACTTGCGTCCTCCTTGTGGCATTGAGAGATAATCATGGTAATGCCTTCACTGATTGCACATAAAGGAAGATAGTTCCCACATGCTTGCTTTGATATCCAACTGATCTTGTGTCCTTTCTGTCATCCTGTGAACCCCGTTCATTGCTGCTCGCAGCTATATTTATTATTATTATTTGTAGTAGTAATAGAATTTTAGGTTTCAGGAACAAAAGTTCACTTACAACACTCAATGGGAAGGGAGGCCACTTGAAGAGAGACATACTGTCCTCCTGGTTGAGGAATATGGACACGAAAGACAAGGCGCACACAGGTGTTTTTGCGTCCCATGTCTGTCTCGCCTGTCCTGAGCTCGATGTCAGCATTTCTCAGCTTTAGTATCCCAGCACAGTCAATCCTTTACAAGGGAAGTAAAACAATGTTTTATTCATTATTTTATACCCTAGCTCTGAAAACATATGTGTGCGCATGTATATGTATGTTTGTGTGTGTGTGTGTGTGTGTGTGTGTGTGCGTGCGTGCTTGTGTGTGTACTGTCTCTAACTTGACTGCTCTCCTTACACTGCTCTCATGTTGTTCTTGGGCTCCAGAGCGATCTCCAGCACCTTGGTGCCATGGACCTTTCCCTCTTGGCTTGGTGTGGTGACCGTTTTCCCAGTGATGCGGTGCACCTGGTAAAAGGCATGGGGTTTGAGGACCCTCTCGTCAGCCGTTCCGATGAACACCAGCAGACCCAGTGGAGCAGTGCCTCTGTACCCATGAAGCTGTCGAGAGATACAACCAAACAAACCGTTTTACCTTTAAGGGGACGTTACACTCCAAAAACCAACGTTTTCAGACCTGAATAGTGGTCTTGTGTTGAGATATGTCCACATCCCAAGACATCTATTGTGTAGAATCACCTATGTGCCAAAACTCCAAATAAATGGAAAAGATAAACACCATGTAATATACACATCTTATTGGCTGCTTATCTTTTCCATTCATTTGTGGTTGAGGCAGAGCTGACTCTACGCAATCAATGACATTGGATGTGGGGTCTAAAAACAACTGACACACGTCGATCTTGGAGTGTATCCATTTAACATTTTTTGATACTGTTGAATTCAACACTGTGTCCTCTGTACTGCAGAGCTACACTAATCTTACAGCTTTTAAACATGACAGTAAATAATCATATCTCTAACTAAAAGTGTTACTTTTGAACTGTGCACCTCCTTCTAATATGTAATCCAAGGGACCATAATTCATTCTACACTCTTAGAACAAGAAGGTGCTATCTAGAACCTTAAAGGGTTCTTCGGCTGTCCCCATAGGAAAACCCTTTTTCTTGGAACCCTTTTTTCTAAATGTACTCAAAATATTAACTGATAAAACTGTTGAACGTCCATAATTACTTTGAGAACATCAAGGGTTAACTACCTTCAACAATATCACAGTTGAATTCTGTTACATAATGTAGGAAAATGACTTCATAGGTTACGAAAGGCCAACTCCCGACATAATTATTTGCATATGTAGCGTGTGGCTAATGGTTAGCAGAAGGATAGCATCACTATTGTTGCCCTGGACCCAGAAATGGCTTTCACATCCTGAGATGAGAAGACAGCTCACTGCGTTAGTAACTATACATTAAAACCAGTATGGCTTAGTCAATATGTCCCTGAACTTTATACTTCATATGGGTGGATCTTCCATCATTTAAAATACACTGGAAAGTTAACCTCCATCCCAGGCTTAATTGGTAAAGAGCCGGGAGCGTTTGGTACCCTGGTCCGCTCTATGTAGCGTGTGTGAAACACAAAGGAACCCTGGAACCCTGCGTCAGTAGCAGTTCCAGGATTCAGGACTGGCGTGTCAGGTATTGGGTTAATCGCGTGGAACTGTTTTCACCCTTGTAAACAAGCTAGCTTGCTAATGTCATGTTGAATTTGCGTCTCGCAAATCATACCCTGAATCGGTTATTATCAGGTCATGTGAAACCAAAATGTAATTCTCACAAATGCTCCAGGAAACTAAACCAGCGTACCGATTTTCATATGAAAACGTCCTATGGTGGTTTAACTGTGCTGGTTTTGTGGTTGAATGGGTTTAGTCATAATAATGCAGCCTGATACATTTGTTCATTTACATATTGTTGCTGGGCACCTGAGACAGACATGGTGATGTAATGACAAGGAAATACCACCACAGACACATTCATACACACAGGAGTAAAAGCTGTACTGTACACTGAGTATACCAAATTTGGGTCAGCAACAAGGTCAAGGTGTCGAAAGCATTCCACTTGTCAACACCCATACATACATGCATACATACATACATAGATACGCACGCACGCACGCACGCACGCACGCACGCACGCACGCACGCACGCACGCACGCACGCACGCACGCACGCACGCACACACACACACACACACACACACACACACACACACACACACACACACACACACACACACACACACACACACACACACACACACATACATACATACATACATACATACATACATACATACATACATACATACATACATACATACATACATACATACATACATACATACAAAGGTTAAACAAACACACACTCCCCCATCCCACACCCAGTACCTGAACCACAGTGTGACCTCCACTGGCCGCTTTGACTGCTCCCCTGCTGCCCTCTGTCTCGTAGTGGGCCCGGTGGTGCTGTTTAGGCTGCTGCTCCAAACAGAGCTCATACTGGTCGGAGTGACTGGGCAAGTGCCACTCTAGAGGGGGCATAGATGGCACAGGGATGCCACTGATGAGCGAGAGAGAGCGGGAGAGAGGGAGAGAGAGATAGAGAGAGATGAGTAAGACATAGAGAGAAAGGGTGTGGGAGAGAGAGAGAGAGGGAGAGAGGGAGAGAGAGATAGAGAGAGATGAGTAAGACATAGAGAGAAAGGGTATGGGAGAGAGAGAGAGAGGGAGAGAGGGAGAGAGAGATAGAGAGAGATGAGTAAGACATAGAGAGAAAGGGTGTGGGAGAGAGAGAGAGGGAGAGAGGGAGAGAGAGATAGAGAGAGATGAGTAAGACATAGAGAGAAAGGGTGTGGGAGAGAGAGAGAGAGGGAGAGAGGGAGAGAGAGATAGAGAGAGATGAGTAAGACATAGAGAGAAAGGGTGTGGGAGAGAAAGAGAGAGGGAGAGAGGGAGAGAGAGATAGAGAGAGGGAGAGAGGGAGAGAGAGATAGAGAGAGATGAGTAAGACATAGAGAGAAAGGGTGTGGGAGAGAGAGAGAGAGGGAGAGAGAGATAGAGAGAGATGAGTAAGACATAGAGAGAAAGGGTGTGGGAGAGAGAGAGAGAGAGGGAGAGAGGGAGAGAGAGATAGAGAGAGATGAGTAAGACATAGAGAGAAAGGGTGTGGGAGAGAGAGAGAGAGAGGGAGAGAGGGAGAGAGAGATAGAGAGAGATGAGTAAGACATAGAGAGAAAGGGTGTGGGAGAGAAAGAGAGAGAGGGAGAGAGAGATAGAGAGAGATGAGTAAGACATAGAGAGAAAGGGTGTGGGAGAGAGAGAGAGAGAGGGAGAGAGGGAGAGAGAGATAGAGAGAGATGAGTAAGACATAGAGAGAAAGGGAGAGAGAGATGAGTAAGACATAGAGAGAAAGGTTGTGGGAGAGAAAGAGAGGGTTTAACATTTCCTGCCATAACACACAAAATACACATCAGTACATTACATCACAATTTCAAATGAAATTCCTCTAAGGTTTTCTTAATACTACTTCTTTACCTGCCATTACAGATTCATGTGACTGTCATTACTTATTTACCTGTCATTACAGATTCATGTGACTGTCATTACTTCTTTACCTGTCATTACAAATTCATGTGACTGTCATTACTTCTTTACCTGTCATTACAGATTCATGTGACTGTCATTACTTCTTTACCCGTCATTACAGATTCATGTGACTGTCATTACTTCTTTACCTGTCATTACAGATTCATGTGACTGTCATTACTTCTTTACCTGTCATTACAGATTCATGTGACTGTCATTACTTTTCATTCTTATGAGGGATCATCATTATCATAGCACATTGCACACTATACCTGAAGGCTCCATGGGCTAGTGAAGCCGGCCAGAAAGATGTAGGGAGGATGTAGAAGGTCTCAGCCCCAGCTCTGCCTCTCCGCCCATGCTCCCCCTGGCTCTCTCCATACGTATAGCACTCAACACTGGGCCGCACCATCTTGGAGGGGACCGCCCTGGACATGCTGGAGCTGAGGCTGGAGCTGAGGCTGGAGCTGAGGCTGGAGTTGAGGCTGGAGTTGAGGCTGCTCAACACCTCTTCAACGCTGGGCATCTGCTGAGGGGCATTGCCCTGTGGGTCAGCTTGGGCCAAGGGTCGTTCTTGGGGGTGGTGAGGCGAGGGGCTGGGGCTGGGGCTGGGGCTTGGGCTCCGGGAGCGCTGCTGCTGGCTGGTGGTCCCCAGATTGGGGCCGCTGTACTGGTCGTAGGTGCGTTTTCCCTGAGGAGAGGCGGAGCGAGAGCGGGGGTAATCGTGGGAATGTGGCGAGGAAGACCGCTGACTCTGCGGTACCAGGAAAGTCTCCTCTGTGATGCTGGTTCGCGGGGAGGTCCCAGGGGAGGAGTGGGCCGAGGACGTATGGATGCCCTGGAGGCCTGGGAGGAGGTCCAAGGCGGTCAAGCCAACCATGCCCCCACCACCACTGGGAGATACACAAGGCGAGACCCAGGGCGAATAGGCCTCAGACAACCAACCCGTGGAGGAGTTGCTGCTGGCAGGGCTCTGGGGCTCTCGGTAGGCCGTGTTCTCATAGCCAGGCACAGTCAGGGCCGTGGTTCTGGGGCTGGCGTCCAGGGGATGAGTCTGGTGAGGGTCCCCTGATGGGGTGATCTCAATCCTGGGGCTGGGAGAGGGAGCACCCCTTGGCCTGGAGGGGAGATCCAGTGAGTTAAACCCAGGCCCAGACAGGCTGTCAGGGACAAGCCCATGGTGGTAAGAGGACTGGCTGGAGGTTGTAGGGGCGTTACTGGAGCTTCCGTCACAAGGGTAGATCACCACAGATGAGGGGTTGTGATCTCCGCGAGGGGGAACCCCTGAGTTGTCTGCTAAGAATATGGCAGGATGAAGGGAGTACTCATTTAGGCATTATGTATTGCAACATTTCAGGATCAGAATGGTGATTTCTTCTAAACTCACACCTGCCATTTCAGTGACTATATAATTTGTTCTTAGAGATTTTGTTACCAAGTAGTTTTTAATGAACATCAGGCAATTACCAGCAATAATAGGAAACTTGGTCTTAAAACAGCAGGCATGTGAAATAGACATAGAGTTACACTGGGTCGAGGGTTTTACAACATAAGCGTTTGACAGCTGAGTGGGCTGTTCCTCTATTATTGGATAGTCCATAATTCAACAGGGGTTAAAAATGGCTAAGGGACACATCAACATTTACTGGTGGAGGGGCTGGTCCAACTCAAGGTATCATAAACAAAATGCACCCCCCATCCCAAAGTCCAAAATATTGTCACATGACCCTCCCCTTGTACTTTAAAATACATTGAACACCCTCACCCCTCATAGAATTAACTCAAAGAATTAACCACAAATAACGGTAACTGTAGTGACCCTGTGTTTATAAATGTGGATATCGACTTAACTACTTCAGTATGCTTTTGTGGCACAGTCGATGCGACATAGGCCTACGGGCCAAAGGTTGAGGCTTTCCCGACCACCACAGACGAGCTCACTCTCACTGCCTGTTTCGTTACACTAAAATCAGAACCGGCTGCAGACAATGATCAGCTAGTGTCTGTATCAGACTTTCAACATTTTGATGCCATATTTATAATTTTATTAAATATATGCTACACATTTTCCACCAACAGGTTTCTGTTCCAATGCAACATACAACCAATAAACAAAACATACCAACTTCAATATCATGGTTTTCATTTTCAACACCACAATAATAGACTACTGTATGTCAATACCTCCCTACCTTGTAGGCTGACCCAGTAACACAGGCCTAGCTCGTCAATCTCTCCCTACCTTGTATGCTGACCCAGTAACACAGGCATAGCTTGAGACAATCCCTCCCTGCCTTGTATGCTGACCCAGTAACACAGGCTTAGCTTGACAATCTCTCCCTACCTTGTATGCTGACCAAGTAACACAGGCGTAGCTTGACAATCCCTCCCTGCCTTGTATGCTGACCCAGTAACACAGGCTTAGCTTGACAATCCCTCCCTGCCTTGTATGCTGACCCAGTAACACAGGCTTAGCTCGTCAATCTCTCCCTGCCTTGTATGCTGACCCAGTAACACAGGCTTAGCTCGTCAATCTCTCCCTGCCTTGTATGCTGACCCAGTAACACAGGCTTAGTTTGACAATCTCCGAATGTTATTAAACTTTTTGGTGTTTTGTAACAGATGTCTAATTCAATTCCTCAATTAGCCGCTGCACAGTTTGGATTGATCGATTAATTGATTTTATTTGTCTGTTAAAAAAAAATAATATATATATATATACACATATATATACACAAATATGTTGTCAAGTGACCGGGATTCCACAATAAAGTCGGGGACTTATTTCCATTGTGGTCACTATTTTTTTTAAACATAAATACATATACAATTCCATGGATACAGACACATTACAGAGATACAGACACAATACAGACACATTACAGAGATACAGACACATTACATAGATACAGACACATTACATAGATACAGACACATTACAGAGATACAGACACAATACAGACACATTACAGAGATACAGACACATTACATAGATACAGACACATTACAGAGATACAGACACATTACATAGATACAGACACATTACAGACACATTACATAGATACAGACACATTACAGAGATACAGACACATTACAGAGATACAGACACATTACATAGATACAGACACATTACAGAGATACAGACACATTACATAGATACAGACACATTACATAGATACAGACACATTACATAGATACAGACACATTACAGAGATACAGACACATTACATAGATACAGACACATTACAGAGATACAGACACATTACATAGATACAGACACATTACATAGATACAGACACATTACATAGATACAGACACATTACATAGATACAGACACACTACATAGATACAGACACATTACAGAGATACAGACACATTACATAGATACAGACACACTACATAGATACAGACACATTACAGAGATACAGACACATTACAGAGATACAGACACATTACATAGATACAGACACATTACAGACACATTACAGAGATACAGACACATTACATAGATACAGACACATTACAGACACATTACAGAGATACAGACACATTACAGAGATACAGACACACTACATAGATACAGACACATTACAGAGATACAGACACATTACATAGATACAGACACACTACATAGATACAGACACATTACAGAGATACAGACACATTACAGAGATACAGACACATTACAGACACATTACAGAGATACAGACACATTACATAGATACAGACACATTACAGACACATTACATAGATACAGACACATTGCAGAGATACAGACACATTACAGAGATACAGACACATTACAGAGATACAGACACATTACATAGATACAGACACATTACAGACACATTACATAGATACAGACACATTACATAGATACAGACACATTACACAGACACAGACACATTACAGACACATTACATAGATACAGACACATTACACAGATACAGACACATTACATAGATACAGACACATTACAGACACATTACATAGATACAGACACATTACAGAGATACAGACACATTACATAGATACAGACACATTACATAGATACAGACACATAACAGAGATACAGACACATTACATAGATACAGACACATTACAGACACATTGCAGAGATACAGACACATTACAGAGATAGAGACACATTACAGAGATACAGACACATTACATAGATACAGACACATTACAGACACATTACATAGATACAGACACATTACAGAGACATTACAGACACATAACAGAGATACAGACACATTACAGAGATACAGACACATTACATAGATAGAGACACATTACAGAGATACAGACACATTACAGAGATACAGACACATTACATAGATACAGACACATTACAGAGATACAGACACATTACATAGATACAGACACATTACATAGATACAGACACATTACATAGATACAGACACATTACATAGATACAGACACATTACAGGGATACAGACACATTACATAGATACAGACACATTACAGAGATACAGACACATTACATAGATACAGACACATTACATAGATACAGACATTACATAGATACAGACACATTACATAGATACAGACACATTACATAGATACAGACACATTACAGGGATACAGACACATTACATAGATACAGACACATTACAGGGATACAGACACATTACAGACACATTACAGGGACACAGACACATTACAGGGATACAGACACATTACAGGGATACAGAGACATTACATAGATACAGACACATTACATAGATACAGACACATTACAGGGATACAGAGACATTACATAGATACAGACACATTACATAGATACAGACACATTACAGAGATACAGACACATTACATAGATACAGACACATTACATAGGTACAGACACATTACAGACACATTACAGAGATACAGACACATTACAGACACATTACATAGATACAGACACATTACATAGATACAGACACATTACAGGGATACAGACACATTACAGAGATACAGACACATTACATAGATACAGACACATTACAGAGATACCGACACATTACAGAGATACAGACACATTACAGAGATACAGACACATTACAGAGATACAGACACATTACAGACACATTACATAGATACAGACACATTACATAGATAGAGACACATTACATAGATACAGACACATTACAGAGATACAGACACATTACAGAGATACAGACACATTACATAGATACAGACACATTACATCGATACAGACACATTACATAGATACAGACACATTACAAAGATACAGACACATTACATAGATACAGACACATTACAGACACATTACATAGATACAGACACATTACAGAGATACAGACACATTACATAGATACAGACACATTACATAGATACAGACACATTACAGAGATACAGACACATTACATAGATACAGACACATTACAGACACATTGCAGAGATACAGACACATTACAGAGATAGAGACACATTACAGAGATACAGACACATTACACAGATACAGACACATTACATAGATACAGACACATTACAGACACATTACATAGATACAGACACATTACAGAGATACAGACACATTACATAGATACAGACACATTACATAGATACAGACACATTACAGAGATACAGACACATTACATAGATACAGACACATTACAGACACATTGCAGAGATACAGACACATTACAGAGATACAGACACATTACATAGATACAGACACATTACATCGATATAGACACATTACATAGATACAGACACATTACAAAGATACAGACACATTACATAGATACAGACACATTACAGACACATTACATAGATACAGACACATTACATAGATACAGACACATTACAGGGATACAGACACATTACAGAGATACAGACACATTACATAGATACAGACACATTACAGAGATACCGACACATTACAGAGATACAGACACATTACAGAGATACAGACACATTACAGAGATACAGACACATTACAGACACATTACATAGATACAGACACATTACATAGATAGAGACACATTACATAGATACAGACACATTACAGAGATACAGACACATTACAGAGATACAGACACATTACATAGATACAGACACATTACATCGATACAGACACATTACATAGATACAGACACATTACAAAGATACAGACACATTACATAGATACAGACACATTACAGACACATTACATAGATACAGACACATTACAGAGATACAGACACATTACATAGATACAGACACATTACATAGATACAGACACATTACAGAGATACAGACACATTACATAGATACAGACACATTACAGACACATTACATAGATACAGACACATTACAGAGATACAGACACATTACATAGATACAGACACATTACATAGATACAGACACATTACAGAGATACAGACACATTACATAGATACAGACACATTACAGACACATTGCAGAGATACAGACACATTACAGAGATACAGACACATTACATAGATACAGACACATTACATCGATATAGACACATTACATAGATACAGACACATTACAAAGATACAGACACATTACATAGATACAGACACATTACAGACACATTACATAGATACAGACACATTACAGAGATACAGACACATTACATAGATACAGACACATTACATAGATACAGACACATTACAGAGATACAGACACATTACATAGATACAGACACATTACAGACACATTGCAGAGATACAGACACATTACAGAGATAGAGACACATTACAGAGATACAGACACATTACACAGATACAGACACATTACATAGATACAGACACATTACAGACACATTACATAGATACAGACACATTACAGAGATACAGACACATTACATAGATACAGACACATTACATAGATACAGACACATTACAGAGATACAGACACATTACATAGATACAGACACATTACAGACACATTGCAGAGATACAGACACATTACAGAGATAGAGACACATTACAGAGATACAGACACATTACATAGATACAGACACATTACAGACACATTACATAGATACAGACACATTACAGAGACATTACAGACACATAACAGAGATACAGACACATTACAGAGATACAGACACATTACATAGATAGAGACACATTACAGAGATACAGACACATTACAGAGATACAGACACATTACATAGATACAGACACATTACATAGATACAGACACATTACAGAGATACAGACACATTACATAGATACAGACACATTACATAGATACAGACACATTACATAGATACAGACACATTACATAGATACAGACACATTACATAGATACAGACACATTACAGGGATACAGACACATTACATAGATACAGACACATTACAGAGATACAGACACATTACATAGATACAGACACATTACATAGATACAGACACATTACATAGATACAGACACATTACATAGATACAGACACATTACAGGGATACAGACACATTACATAGATACAGACACATTACAGGGATACAGACACATTACAGACACATTACAGGGATACAGACACATTACAGGGATACAGACACATTACAGGGATACAGAGACATTACATAGATACAGACACATTACATAGATACAGACACATTACAGGGATACAGAGACATTACATAGATACAGACACATTACATAGATACAGACACATTACAGAGATACAGACACATTACATAGATACAGACACATTACATAGATACAGACACATTACAGACACATTACAGAGATACAGACACATTACAGACACATTACATAGATACAGACACATTACATAGATACAGACACATTACAGGGATACAGACACATTACAGAGATACAGACACATTACATAGATACAGACACATTACAGAGATACCGACACATTACAGAGATACAGACACATTACAGAGATACAGACACATTACAGAGATACAGACACATTACAGACACATTACATAGATACAGACACATTACATAGATAGAGACACATTACATAGATACAGACACATTACAGAGATACAGACACATTACAGAGATACAGACACATTACATAGATACAGACACATTACAGACACATTGCAGAGATACAGACACATTACAGAGATAGAGACACATTACAGAGATACAGACACATTACACAGATACAGACACATTACATAGATACAGACACATTACAGACACATTACATAGATACAGACACATTACAGAGATACAGACACATTACATAGATACAGACACATTACATAGATACAGACACATTACAGAGATACAGACACATTACATAGATACAGACACATTACAGACACATTGCAGAGATACAGACACATTACAGAGATACAGACACATTACATAGATACAGACACATTACATCGATACAGACACATTACATAGATACAGACACATTACAAAGATACAGACACATTACATAGATACAGACACATTACAGACACATTACATAGATACAGACACATTACAGAGATACAGACACATTACATAGATACAGACACATTACATAGATACAGACACATTACAGAGATACAGACACATTACATAGATACAGACACATTACAGACACATTGCAGAGATACAGACACATTACAGAGATAGAGACACATTACAGAGATACAGACACATTACACAGATACAGACACATTACATAGATACAGACACATTACAGACACATTACATAGATACAGACACATTACAGAGATACAGACACATTACATAGATACAGACACATTACATAGATACAGACACATTACAGAGATACAGACACATTACATAGATACAGACACATTACAGACACATTGCAGAGATACAGACACATTACAGAGATAGAGACACATTACAGAGATACAGACACATTACATAGATACAGACACATTACAGACACATTACATAGATACAGACACATTACAGAGACATTACAGACACATAACAGAGATACAGACACATTACAGAGATACAGACACATTACATAGATAGAGACACATTACAGAGATACAGACACATTACAGAGATACAGACACATTACATAGATACAGACACATTACATAGATACAGACACATTACAGAGATACAGACACATTACATAGATACAGACACATTACATAGATACAGACACATTACATAGATACAGACACATTACATAGATACAGACACATTACATAGATACAGACACATTACAGGGATACAGACACATTACATAGATACAGACACATTACAGAGATACAGACACATTACATAGATACAGACACATTACATAGATACAGACACATTACATAGATACAGACACATTACATAGATACAGACACATTACAGGGATACAGACACATTACATAGATACAGACACATTACAGGGATACAGACACATTATACAGACACATTACAGGGATACAGACACATTACAGGGATACAGAGACATTACATAGATACAGACACATTACATAGATACAGACACATTACAGGGATACAGAGACATTACATAGATACAGACACATTACATAGATACAGACACATTACAGAGATACAGACACATTACATAGATACAGACACATTACATAGATACAGACACATTACAGACACATTACAGAGATACAGACACATTACAGACACATTACATAGATACAGACACATTACATAGATACAGACACATTACAGGGATACAGACACATTACAGAGATACAGACACATTACATAGATACAGACACATTACAGAGATACCGACACATTACAGAGATACAGACACATTACAGAGATACAGACACATTACAGAGATACAGACACATTACAGACACATTACATAGATACAGACACATTACATAGATAGAGACACATTACATAGATACAGACACATTACAGAGATACAGACACATTACAGAGATACAGACACATTACATAGATACAGACACATTACATAGATACAGACACATTACATAGATACAGACACATTACAAAGATACAGACACATTACATAGATACAGACACATTACAAAGATACAGACACATTACATAGATACAGACACATTACAGAGATACAGACACATTACATAGATACAGACACACTACATAGATACAGACACATTACATAGATACAGACACATTACATAGATACAGACACATTACAAAGATACAGACACATTACATAGATACAGACACATTACAGAGATACAGACACATTACATAGATACAGACACACTACATAGATACAGACACATTACAGAGATACAGACACATTACATAGATACAGACACACTACATAGATACAGACACATTACAGAGATACAGACACATTACAGAGATACAGACACATTACATAGATACAGACACATTACAGACACATTACAGAGATACAGACACATTACATAGATTGTTTTAGTTCACAATGGAGCCCCTAGATCCACTCTGCATACCCCTGTTACCTCCTTTGTCCCACCCCCCACACATGCGGTGACCTCACCCATTACAACCAGCATGTCCAGAGATACAACCTCTCTCATCATCACCCAGTGCCTGGGCTTACCTCCGCTGTACCCGCACCCCACCATACCCCTGTCTGCGCATTATGCCCTGAATATATTCTACCATGCCCAGAAACCTGCTCCTCTTATCCTCTGCCCCCAACGCTCTAGGCGACCAGTTTTGATAGCCTTTAGCCGCACCCTCATACTACTCCTTCTCTGTTCCGCGGGTGATGTGGAGGTAAACCCAGGCCCTGCATGTCCCCAGGTACCCTCATTTGTTGACTTCTGTGATCGAAAAAGTCTTGGTTTTATGCATGTCAACATCAGAAGCCTCCTCCCTAAGTTTGTTTTACTCACTGCTTTAGCACACTCTGCTAACCCTGATGTCCTTGCCGTGTCTGAATCCTGGCTCAGGAAGGCCACCAAAAATTCAGAGATTTCCATACCCAACTATAACATCTTCCGTCAAGATAGAACTGCCAAAGGGGGCGGAGTCGCAGTCTACTGCAGAGATAGCCTGCAAAGTAATGTCATACTTTCCAGGTCCATACCCAAACAGTTTGAACTACTAATTTTGAAAATTACTCTCTCCAGAAACAAGTCTCTCACTGTTGCCGCCTGCTACCGACCCCCGTCAGCTCCCAGCTGTGCCCTGGACACCATTTGTGAATTGATCGCCCCCATCTAGCTTCAGAGTTTGTCCTGTTAGGTGACCTAAACTGGGATATGCTTAACACCCCGGCAGTCCTACAATCTAAGCTAGATGCCCTCAATCTCACGCAAATCATCAAGGAACCCACCAGGTACAACCCTAACTCTGTAAACAAGGGCACCCTCATAGACGTCATCCTGACCAACTGGCCCTCCAAATATACCTCCGCTGTCTTCAACCAGGATCTCAGCGATCACTGCCTCATCGCCTGTATCCGCCACGGAGCCGCAGTCAAACGACCACCCCTCATCACTGTCAAACGCTCCCTAAAACACTTCTGTGAGCAGGCCTTTCTAATCGACCTGGCCCGTGTATCCTGGAAGGACATTGACCTCATCCCGTCAGTTGAGGATGCCTGGTCATTCTTTAAAAGTAACTTCCTCACCATTTTGGATAAGCATGCTCCGTTCAAAAATGCAGAACCAAGAACAGATACAGCCCTTGGTTCACTCCAGACCTGACTGCCCTCGACCAGCACAAAAACATCCTGTGGCGGACTGCAATAGCATCGAATAGCCCCGTGATATGCAACTGTTCAGGGAAGTCAGGAACCAATACACGCAGTCAGTCAGGAAAGCTAAGGCCAGCTTCTTCAGGCAAAAGTTTGCATCCTGTAGCTCCAACTCCAAAAAGTTCTGGGACACTGTGAAGTCCATGGAGAACAAGAGCACCTCCTCCCAGCTGCCCACTGCACTGAGGCTAGGAAACACGGTCTCCACCGATAAATCCATGATTATCGAAAACTTCAATAAGCACTTCTCAACGGCTGGCCATGCCTTCCGCCTGGCTACTCCAACCTCGGCCAACAGCTCCGCCCCCCGTAGTTCCTCACCCAAGCCTCTCCAGGTTCTCCTTTACCCAAATCCAGATAGCAGATGTTCTGAAAGAGCTGCAAAACCTGGACCCGTACAAATCAGCTGGGCTTGACAATCTGGACCCGCTATTTCTGAAACTATCTGCCGCCATTGTCGCAACCCCTATTACCAGCCTGTTCAACCTCTCTTTCATATCGTCTGAGATCCCCAAGGATTGGAAAGCTGCCGCAGTCATCCCCCTCTTCAAAGGAGGAGACACCCTGGACCCAAACTGCTATAGACCTATATCCATCCTGCCCTGCCTATCTAAGGTCTTCGAAAGCCAAGTCAACAAACAGGTCACTGACCATCTCGAATCCCACCGTACCTTCTCCGCTGTGCAATCTGGTTTCCGAGCCGGTCACGGGTGCACCTCAGCCACACTCAAGGTACTAAATGATATCATAACCGCCATCGATAAAAGACAGTACTGTGCAGCCGTCTTCATCGACCTCGCCAAGGCTTTCGACTCTGTCAATCACCAAATTCTTATCGGCAGACTCAACAGCCTCGGTTTTTCGGATAACTGCCTTGCCTGGTTCACCAATTACTTTGCAGACAGAGTTCAGTGTGTCAAATCAGAGGGCATGCTGTCCGGTCCTCTGGCAGTCTCTATGGGGGTGCCACAGGGTTCAATTCTCGGGCCGACTCTTTTCTCTGTATATATCAATGATGTTGCTCTTGCTGCGGGCGATTCCCTGATCCACCTCTACGCAGACGACACCATTCTATATACTTTCGGCCCGTCATTGGACACTGTGCTATCAAACCTCCAAACGAGCTTCAATGCCATACAGCACTCCTTCCGTGGCCTCCAACTGCTCTTAAACGCGAGTAAAACCAAATGCATGCTTTTCAACCGATCGCTGCCTGCACCCGCATGCCCGACTAGCATCACCACCCTGGATGGTTCCAACCTTGAATATGTGGACATCTATAAGTACCTAGGTGTCTGGCTAGACTGCAAACTCTCCTTCCAGACTCACATCAAACATCTCCAATCAAAAATCAAATCCAGAGTCGGCTTTCTATTCCGCAACAAAGCCTCCTTCACTCACGCTGCCAAGCTTACCCTAGTAAAACTGACTATCCTACCGATCCTCGACTTCGGCGATGTCATCTACAAAATGGCTTCCAACACTCTACTCAGCAAACTGGATGCAGTCTATCACAGTGCCATCCGTTTTGTCACTAAAGCACCTTATACCACCCACCACTGCGACTTGTATGCTCTAGTCGGCTGGCCCTCACTACATATTCGTCGCCAGACCCACTGGCTCCAGGTCATTTACAAGTCCATGCTAGGTAAAGCTCCGCCTTATCTCAGTTCACTGGTCACGATGGCAACACCCATCCGTAGCACGCGCTCCAGCAGGTGTATCTCACTGATCATCCCTAAAGCCAACACCTCATTTGGCCGCCTTTCGTTCCAGTACTCTGCTGCCTGTGACTGGAACGAATTGCAAAAATCGCTGAAGTTGGAGACTTTTATCTCCCTCACCAACTTCAAACATCAGCTATCCGAGCAGCTAACCGATCGCTGCAGCTGTACATAGTCTATAGGTAAATAGCTCACCCTTTTTCACCTACCTCATTCCCATACTGTTTTTATACTGTTTTTATTTATTTACTTTTCTGCTCTTTTGCACACCAATATCTCTACCTGTACATGCCCATCTTATCATTTATCACTCCAGTGTTAATCTGCAAAATTGTATTATTCGCCTACCTCCTCATGCCTTTTGCACACATTGTATATAGACTGCCCATTTTTTTCTACTGTGTTATTGACTTGCTAATTGTTTACTCCATGTGTAACTCTGTTGTCTGTTCACACTGCTATGCTTTATCTTGGCCAGGTCGCAGTTGCAAATGAGAACTTGTTCTCAACTAGCCTACCTGGTTAAATAAAGGTGAAAAAAAAAAAAAAAAAAAAAAAATACAGACACATTACAGACACATTACAGAGATACAGACACATTAAAGAGATACAGACACACTACATAGATACAGACACATTACAGAGATACAGACACATTACATAGATACAGACACACTACATAGATACAGACACATTACAGAGATACAGACACATTACATAGATACAGACACATTACATAGATACAGACACACTACATAGATACAGACACATTACAGAGATACAGACACATTACATAGATACAGACACACTACATAGATACAGACACATTACAGAGATACAGACACATTACAGAGATACAGACACATTACATAGATACAGACACATTACAGACACATTACAGAGATACAGACACATTACAGAGATACAGACACATTACAGAGATACAGACACATTACAGAGATACAGACACATTACAGAGATACAGACACATTACAGACACATTACATAGATACAGACACATTACAGAGATACAGACACATTACATAGATACAGACACATTACAGAGATACAGACACATTACAGAGATACAGACACATTACAGAGATACAGACACATTACATAGATACAGACACATTACATAGATACAGACACATTACATAGATACAGACACATTACATAGATATACACATTACAGACACATTACATAGATAGAGATACACATTACAGACACACTACAGAGATACAGACACATTACAGACACATTACATAGATAGAGATACACATTACAGACACATTACATAGATAGAGATACACATTACAGACACACTACAGAGATACAGACACATTACAGACACATTACATAGATAGAGATACACATTACAGACACACTACAGAGATACAGACACATTACAGACACATTAGATAGATACAGACACATTACATAGATAGAGAGGAAAACATGCTCCAGATGAGTTTGAGGGGGGAGTTTAAGTACAGTTCTTACAAGCTGGTTTGGCTGATATTTGGGGCTGCTTGTGAACCATGATGTGCAAGATAATCAAAGAGACACTGAACTAGTGCACTTGCCAGAGTCTTTGGGGGGGGTCTATAGGTTTCCATCCAATTGGCGACAGATTTTCACGTGAATATTCTAAAATCTTCCAAAAAGAATATGCCATTTCAGAGTTTCCTTTGGGAAAATTTGGAGGCGGACAACATGACAGCGAAGATTTTAAATTACCGAACATTTGAAAAATGTACATCCATATGCATTCAGATCCACCCTGGGGCAGCCAGCGCCATCAATAAACAAGGGACGTTGCCCAATTGAGCCACCTTTACGTGTCCTTAAAAACAGCCTATAACAAATTACAAAACACACTATTGCTTGTGTTTCAATGTGTAACATATGCAAAACTATATAGCCTATTTTTCTATTTAGTTTTTGGTTACTTTCCTAAAACAATAATTGTCCACCTCACGGTTCAGCTGTCAGGGGCATTGCATGCATAGGCCTATAGGGTTAGGTGTCCACTGTATGATATGAACATTTTAATAAATGAATAAGTATATAAAGGAAGAGAAGTTTAGGCCCCAGACAGAAGGAGAGAGAGAGATGCTGGTAACATGCTACGACACACCACGCATTTCTTTATGTCAGATTGTCTACTGTGTCTGCTATACAGACATAGATGTACAGAAAGAGGGTAATTGGTTCATTTTCTATCAGAAATATTTTTCTAAAGATAGGCATTATATTGTTTGATTATAGGAGAATCTCTGGCAGACCTGAAACTGTCTTCCCTCACCTCAAATTCAACTGTTGGAGTCAGTTGGCGCGCCAGGGCTCCCTGCCTTCATATCATAGGCCTGCAGTAGCTAAAGCTTAATAATAGCCACCAAACCTTCACAAACTATTCTAAACTTTATTAGGGTAAAATCAAAATATTGACATGCCATTAACCTTACAATAACCTGATCCTAGCCATTGTTTTTAGGGAAAATATGAGCAGAAGAGCGAATAAACTAGGGACAAACACACTAGCCCCCCTGTGCCCCCTCCAAAAAAATCACACCACCCTCCCCCATTTTGGACCACCCCTCACAGTAAATTATGATCTGTCCCTAAATATTAACTAAATCAGAAAGCCATGCATGAATTTGAACAGTGGAGACCACAGACCAGCATGTCAAAGCTATTGAAATGTATTCTATCACATTTCGGTTTGTGACTGTAGCCTTTTCTGACTAGGCTAGTGTACACAATGTGATATGGTATGCTACCTTTGTTTTTTAAATCACGAATAAACATCGAATTGTTGTAAACTCCAATTTAAACATACATTATTGATTGCTCTTTACGGCATGCCAGGAAGATGCTCTGCACAGTTGGATTGATCGATTGATTGATATGTCTGTCAGTTCAAAAAATATATACATATATATTGGGTCTGGGACTTATTGGTCTGGGACTTATTTCCATTGTGGTCCCTATTTTTTGTTTTACATATATACGCTTACAATTACATAGATATAGACACGTTACAGAGATAGAGACGAAGAAAATGCTCAAACTCCAGATAAGTACTTTAACTACAATTCTTAAAAGCTTCATTGGCTGATAGCTTTCTTTTCTATTTAGATGTTTGGCGCTCCTGGTAAACCATGATGTGCAGGCATAATCAACGAGACGCTGGACGACCTGAGTCTTTCGGCGACAGATTTTCATGTGAATATTCTAAACTCTTCTATCTTTTCTGAGTAGGCTAGTGTACAACATCTGATTATGTGATTAGGCTACCTTGGTTATTTTTGTTATCCTGAATAAACATCTAATTGTTGTAAACTCCTATTTAAACATACGTTATTGATTGATTGCCTTTGACGGCACTTCAGGAAGATGCTCTTACCTTCAATCACGCGAAAGTCGTCAGATGGGTTGTACAAAAACAGGTAAGAAAAGTCCAACTCCTCTTGACTGTTATCTTGACCAAGATCTTCCACAAGCTCCAAAGAATGTTGGTCATTGTCTTTGTAGATGGAAGTCATCTTAAACACGTAAATTATTTATCAAAATGAAAAGAGAGACAAAACAACAGCTGATGTTAGGCTATACTTTAGGATTTTCACGACGATTCTGTATTAACTTCAGGCAATTGCAACAACGGAAGTCTAATGGTTCAAATGAAATATGACAGCCACATAAAAAGAAGGCTGTCGATATTGCTTCCTGTTTCTATTCTGTTGCATAGTCTAGTGAGGCGGGTGATTCTGTGGTGATGATGTAACTGTGTCTGTCGGGTAATTTTGTATCAAATGTTTTGAGTCTGCAAATGTAGATGATATATTTGGATTGTTGCTCAATAAAGTAACAGAGACAGGAAACAGAAATGAGAACAAAAACAGAAAAGGACACTGCATTTTGTTTTTAAGGTGCAACAAAGCCATACTTCACTGTTATAAGGCTAACGAGTGGCGCAGCGGTCTAAGGCACTGGAACAACAATTATTTTTGAAATATATATATATATATATATATATATATATATTTAAAAAAAATGTAAATAAGAACTTGTTCTGTATATATATATATTATATTATTTTTGAAATATATATATATATTTCAAAAATAATTGTAGAATTGACTGAGCCGGACAAACGATGTATAATTTTGGAAGCATGTTAACATAATATAGTATTAGTGACTTGGCGGATTTCTGTCACAAGTGGAATGAATAGGCCACTAATCCATTGGGTGGTGCTACTGTTACACGAAGCCTACCCAACAGACAAAATGTATTGAGTGGAATCTGTCATTTGGGGCAAAGGATACTTTGAATGTAAAATCCAAATTGTATTATTTTGAGCCAGGGCCCGTATTCATGAAGCATCACAGAATAGGGGTGCTGATCTGGGATCAGGTGCCCGTTGCCCATCTAATCTTGTGCTAAAAAGGCAAATCTTTATGACATTTTATGAATATCGCCCGGCACAGGCGAGCAGCCCTGTAACCAGTAGGAGGCATAATGACTCTAGTTTTGTAGATCAGCCCCAAAACTTCACTCTGAGATATTTTATGAATACGGCCCTGCATGGGTAGCAGCCCTTTAACCAGTAGGAGGAATAATGACTCGAGTTTCAGACGACATGAGAAGCTATTATCACATGACAAGATACCCTGACAGGGATCATCAGATGACAAACACACACACACGCATGCATGCATGCATGCACGCACGCACACACACACACACACACACACACACACACACGCACGCACGCACGCACGCACACACACACACACACACACACACACACACACACACACACACACACACACACACACACACACACACACACACACACACACACACACACACACACACACACACACACACACACACACACACACCAGGACCCACCACAGTGTAGATTCATGTCATCACCTGGACCCACCACAGAGTAGATTCATGTCTTCACCAGGACCCACCACAGAGTAGATTCATGTCTTCACCAGGACCCACCACAGTGTAGATTCATGTCTTCACCTGGACCCACCACAGTGTATACTAGATTCATGTCTTCACCGGGACCCACCACAGTGTATACTAGATTAATGTCTTCACCTGGACCCATCACAGTGTAGATTAATGTCTTCACCAGGACCCACCACAGTGTATACTAGATTCATGTTTTCACCTGGACCCACCACAGTATAGATTCATGTTTTCACCAGGATCCACCACAGTATAGATTCATGTTTTCACCAGCACCCACCACAGTGTAGGAATGTCTTTACCAGGACCCACCACAGTATATATTCATGTTTTCACCAGGACCCACTACAGTGTAGATTGCACAAAAACTGACCCATTTGTCATGCCATTAACCTTACAATAACCGGATCCTATCAAGGTGACCAATTAAGATGTCAAAACTCAAATATCCCACCCTGGGTTTGTTTTGCAGGTATGTGTCATCCATGGTCGCTGCGGAATAACAAGTTTATGGCTACAAAGTCTAAATAGTAATACAGTACACAAAATAGGTTCAAGAGACAGTGTCCTTGCTGCCGTGATTACGCAGCGAGCAGTGAACCATCAGCGATGATAACACATCAATGTGTAATACCTATAGGAGGTCAGTCACTCCATGGCCCCACTGCCCCCTGGGACGGTAGCCAGCTACACGGGCGGCCAGTTGGACATGGGATGGTCATTTGAGCCTCTTCTGTAAACTCAGAGATCAACCCTGCTATAAATCAAATCTTATTGTATTGGTCACATACGCATATTTAGCAGATGTTATTTAGCAGGCTGTAGCAAAATGCTTGTGTTCCTGGCTCCAACAGTTCTGTAGTATCCAACAATTGACAGAAATACACACAAATCTAAAAATAAAATAATGAAATTAAGAAATATGTAAAGCAATGACAAAAATACAGTAGAATAGAATACAGTATATAGAGTTGAAGTCAGAAGTTTATATACACCTTAGCCAAATATAGTTAAACTCAGTTTTTCACAATTTCTGACATTTAATCCCAGTAAAAATTCCCTGTGGTCAGTTAAGATCACCACCTTATTTTAAGAATGTGAAATGTCAGAATAATAGTAGAGAGAATGATTTATTTCAGCTTAAAACTATTTAATCACATTCCCAGTTTGTCAGAAGTTTACATACACTCAATTAGTATTTGGTAGATGCTAGATGAGTAAAGCAGTATGTAAACATTATTAAAGTGACTAGTATTCAAGTATTATAGTGGTAGGTGATTCCAATTCTATGTGTATAGCACAGCAGCCTCTAAGGTGCAGGATTGCGTAACTGGGTGGAAGTCGGCTAGTGATGGCTATTTGTAGTCGCCAGATAGGCTGTATAGGTTTTCACGTTACGTTTGTTGTTTTTGTATTGTTCGTGTTTTTTTTTTCTTCATTAAAGATGTATCGAACTAACTAGTTTGACCCATATGGTCTATATGGGCAGCAGCTCGTCTAGCGGTTAAGTGCGTTGGGCCAGTAACCAAAAGAGCATTGGTTCAAATCCCCGAGCCAACTAGGTGAATAATCGGCCAATGTGCACTTAAGCAAGGCATTTAACCCTAATTGATTCTGTAAGTCGCTCTGGATAAGAGCGTCTGCTAAAATATGATTTGACAAATTGTCAATGCAAGCAAATTAACTTCTTATTAGGTAGCTTAGTTCAAATCACATTTGTTGAAGAGTTGTTCTGAATTCAAATTCACTCGAATACATTTATGTGGTAGTTATCACTTCATCGACTGGTAGAGACGAAATCCCATGAACCATCTGAACACACCATTAGCCTAGTTAACTATCCTTAGCCTAGATCAGAGGGTCTCAAACTACCGGCCTGCGGTCCCAATGCTTGTTTTATTAAATGAGACAGTATTTTCCAAAGTTAACCCTGTTCTGGTTTGATATTTGATAACTAGTGATAGTCTAGTTAGTTAGCAATTGACACAAATGACGCATAACAACACTTTCCTATTGGGGAACATAGAGGATGACGACGCTCTTAGAAAAAAAGGTGCTATGTAGAACCTGATACCATGGTTCTTCGGCTGTCCGAATAGGGTAACCCTTTGAAGAAGCCTTTTCGGTTCCAGGTAGAACTTTTTTGGATCCAGGTAGAACCTTTTGAGTTCCATGTAGAACCCTTTACACAGAGGGGTCTATATTTAATGCAAAAGTGTTCTACCTGGAAGCAAAAACGGTTATCCTATGACAGGGATCTTCAACTAAATTCAGCAAAAAAAGAAATAGCACTTTTTCAGGACCCTGTCTTTCAAAGATCATTTGTAAAATTCCAAATAACTTCACAGATCTTCATTATAAAGGGTTTAAACACTGTTTCCCATGCTTGTTCAATGAACCATGAACAATTAATGAACATGCACCTGTGGAGCGGTCATTAAGACACTTACAGTTTACAGACGGTAGGCAATTAAGGTCACAGTTATGAAAAGTTAGGACACGAAAGAGGCCTTCCTACTGACTCTGAAAAACACCCCGGGTCCCTGCTCATTTGCGTGAATGTGCCTTAGGCATGCTGCAAGTGTTACCGCTTTCTTCCGTCAAAGGAGAGTCGGACCAAAATGCAGCGTGGTTAGTTCGATACATCTTTAATGAAGGAAAAAAACACGAACAATACAAAAACAACAAACGGAACGTGAAAACCTATACAGCCTATCTGGTGACAACTAACACAGAGACAGGAACAATCACCCACGAAATACTACAAAAATATGGCTGCCTAAATATGTTTCCCAATCAGAGACAACGATAATCACCTGACTCTGATTGAGAACCGCCTCAGGCAGCCATAGACTATGCTAGACACCTCACAAAAACCCCATGACAAAAACGCACCACAATAGCCCATGTCACACCCTGGCCGGACGAAATGAATGAAGACAAACATACATTACTTCGACCAGGGCGTGACAGCAAGGAGGCATGAGGACTGCAGATGTGGCCAGGGCAATGCATTGCATTGTCCGTACTGTGAGAAGCCTAAGACAGCGCTACAGGGAGACAGGACAGACAGCTGATCATCCTCGCAGTGGCAGACCACATGTAACAACACCTGCACAGTTTCGGTACATCCAAACATCACACCTGCGAGACAGGTACAGGATGGCAACAACAACTGCCTGAGTTACACCAGGAACTTATAATCCCTCCATCAGTGCTCAGACTGTCTGCAATGGGCTGAGAGAGGCTGGACTGAGGGCTTGTTCATACAAATATTTACATATGTTTAGTTTGCTGAAAAGGAACACAGTTGACAGTGAGAGTTTGGATTCAGCCGCATGACAATTTTTTCTTGAGCGGATGGTCATAATTTGTACACTGCAAATATATAATATTTGACTAAAACATAATCATCAAAACCTTGCTTACATTTATATACGTTTACATAAATCTCTTTGTTATGCGTGAGAATACTTTGGAACAGATTTTCAGAATTAAAATAACTTTTTTGTTTTTTTTGCTCAGAAAACTTAGGGGGACATATTTGTTGTGCGTGATGCCGATGGGGAACCTTGTCCTATGGGCACAGCCAAAGAACCCTTTTGGAACCCTTTTTTCAAAGGGTGTACTCCTGCTCTGGATCTAGAATACATCTGGCACCACCTCACCCTCCCTTATCTGATTGCTCCTGAACTAGGGGCAGTGTGCTGGCGCCCACCCAGCCACACACTCATCACCGTCACACACAGGACCTAATAACAAAGTAGTGTCTCCATTACCCCCCTCCCCAAACTCAAATGCGGGTCCCAGACGTGCTCAATGGGATTGGGGATCCAGATTTGATTTGATTTGATTTGATTTGCGTGTGTTGAGTTGAGCAGAGGTGGCCTGTCAGAGGTAGTCTATAAAACAAACAACTAGGTCACGGCTAGCTAGTGTCACTAAAAAAGCAGGAAATCGCATTTTGATCTGATCAACAGAATGACCTGAGGGCTTGCTATGTCAACACAGCCTTGGCATCACCTATTCTCTGGCACCAAAGTCAGACAGATGTTGTAACCAACCTGTGCTGTGAGTGGTCACAGAGGAGATTGTAAAAGGAGATTGCAGACACACAGGGAGAATTAAAGAAAAACAGGTGTGTGTTTATGCTAACAAAGTACCCACCCTTTGCCTTGATGACAGCTTTGCACACTCTTGGCATTCTCTCAACCAGCTTCACCTGGAATGCTTTCCAATAGTCTTGAAGGAGTTCCCACATAGTCTGAGCACTTGTTGGCTGCTTTTCCTTCACTCTGTGGTGCAACTCACCCCAAACCATCTCAATTGGGTTGAGGTCGGGTGATTGTGGGTCACCAGGTCATCTGATTTAGCACTCTGGGTCTTCCTTTCCTGTGGTGGTCCTCTTACATTTTCCAGATTGACTGACCTTCATGTCTTAAAGTAATGATGGACTGTCATTTCTCTTTGCTTATTCGAGCTGTTCTTGCCATAATATGGACGTGGTCTTTTACCAAATAAGGATATATTTTGTTTCCCCGCCCTAATTTGTCACAACACCACGGATTGTCTCAAACGCATTAAGAAATAAATAAATTACACAAATTAACTTTTTACATGGCACACCTGTTAATTGAAATGCATGCCAGGTGACTACCTCATGCAGCTGGTTGAGAGAATGCCAAGTGTGTGCAAAGCTTTGAAGAATTTAAAGTGTAAAATGTATTTGTAATTTCTTAACACTTTTTTGGTTACTACCTGATTCCATATGTGTTATTTGATAGTTTTGATTTCTTCAGTATTATTTTACAATGTAGAAAATAGTACAAAATAAAGAAAAACCCTTGAATGAGTAGGTGTGCCCAAACTTTTGTCTGGTACTGTATAAGTAAACACACGTACCCTCATAAAGGGTTGGGGAGTAACTGATTACTGATTACTGATTACTCCCCAACTCTGTAATCAGTTACATGTAATCGGACTACCCCCTGAATATAACTGTAATCTGTTACGTTACCAGCAACAACAAAAAACTTGATGATTACTTCTAAGATCACTTTTAAATTCAGAAAGAATATTAATGAAAAAATACTTTGACGCCTTTCTGTTTCCTGGATAAGAGCGTCTGCTAAATGACTTAAATGTAAAATGTAAATGTTAAACCTGAGATTATTACTGTACACATCAAGGAATGTTGTTCACCGAGTGAGTGACAGAAATGATCTCCCCCAATTAAACCTGAGATTATTACTGTACACTCCAAGGAATGTTGTTCACCGAGTGAGTGACAGAAATGATCTCCACCAATTAAACCTGAGATTATTACTGTACACTCCAAGGAATGTTGTTCACCGAGTGAGTGACAGAAATTATCTGGTCATATTTGTCCATCACTTTTTGTCTTTTTGTGGCTGCTTTATTAAATTTGAACTCTTTATGAACGAGACTCCAAACACATATCATTGAAGAATCTGAACACACAGCTCATTGAGAAGAGTAAGCTAGCAATATGTTACACAGTACACCAGTTGTCATAACACTGGGACTAATACATAGGACACCAGTTGTCATAACACTGGGACTAATACACAGGTACACCAGTTGTCATAACACTGGGACTAATACACAGTACACCAGATGTCATAACACTGGACTAATACACAGTACACCAGTTGTCATAACACTGGGACTAATACAGTACACCAGTTGTCATAACACTGGGACTAATACACAGTACACCAGTTGTCATAACACTGGGACTAAATACATAGGACACCAGTTGTCATAACATTATGTAAAATGTATTTGTGGGACTACTACAGTACACCAGTTGTCATAACACTGGGACTAATACATAGGACACCAGTTGTCATAACACTGGGACTAATACATAGGACACCAGTTGTCATAACACTAGGACTAATAAACCTGAGGACACCAGTTGTCATAACACTGGGACTAATACACAGTATACCAGATGTCATAACACTGGACTAATACACAGTACACCAGTTGTCATAACACTGGGACTAATACACTGTACACCAGTGTGTCATAACACTGGGACTAATACACAGTACACCAGTTGTCATAACACTGGGACTAATACATAGGACACCAGTTGTCATAACACTGGGACTACTACTGTACACCAGTGTGTCATAACACTGGGACTAATACATAGGACACCAGTTGTCATAACACTGGGACTAATACATAGGACACCAGTTGTCATAACACTAGGACTAATACATAGGACACCAGTTGTCATAACACTGGGACTAATACACAGTATACCAGTTGTCATAACACTAGGACTAATACACAGTATACAAGTTGTCATAACACTGGGACTAATACACAGTACACCAGTTGTCATAACACTGGGACTAATACATAGGACACCAGTTGTCATAACACTGGACTAATACACAGTACACCAGTTGTCATAACACTGGGACTAATACACAGTACACCAGATGTCATAACACTGGACTAATACACAGTACACCAGTTGTCATAACACTAGGACTAATACACAGTACACCAGATGTCATAACACTGGACTAATACACAGTACACCAGATGTCATAACACTGGACTAATACACAGTACACCAGTTGTCATAACACTGGGACTAATACAGTACACCAGTTGTCATAACACTGGGACTAATACACAGTACACCAGTTGTCATAACACTGGGACTAATACATAGGACACCAGTTGTCATAACACTGGGACTACTACAGTACACCAGTTGTCATAACACTGGGACTAATACATAGGACACCAGTTGTCATAACACTGGGACTAATACATAGGACACCAGTTGTCATAACACTAGGACTAATACATAGGACACCAGTTGTCATAACACTGGGACTAATTCACAGTATACCAGTTGTCATAACACTAGGACTAATACACAGTATACCAGTTGTCATAACACTGGGACTAATACACAGTACACCAGTTGTCATAACACTGGGACTAATACATAGGACACCAGTTGTCATAACACTGGACTAATACACAGTACACCAGTTGTCATAACACTGGGACTAATACACAGTACACCAGATGTCATAACACTGGACTAATACACAGTACACCAGTTGTCATAACACTAGGACTAATACACAGTACACCAGATGTCATAACACTGGACTAATACACAGTACACCAGTTGTCATAACACTGGGACTAATACATAGGACACCAGTTGTCATAACACTGGACTAATACATAGGACACCAGTTGTCATAACACTGGACTAATACACAGTACACCAGTTGTCATAACACTGGGACTAATACACAGTACACCAGATGTCATAACACTGGACTAATACACAGTACACCAGTTGTCATAACACTAGGACTAATACACAGTACACCAGATGTCATAACACTGGACTAATACACAGTACACCAGTTGTCATAACACTGGGACTAATACATAGGACACCAGTTGTCATAACACTGGACTAATACACAGTACACCAGATGTCATAACACTGGACTAATACACAGTACACCAGTTGTCATAACACTGGGACTAATACACAGTACACCAGTTGTCATAACACTGGGACTAATACACAGTACACCAGTTGTCATAACACTGGACTAATACACAGTATAACCAGTTGTCATAACATTGGGACTAATACACAGTACACCAGTTGTCATAACACTGGGACTAATACACAGTACACCAGTTGTCATAACACTGGGACTAATACACAGTACACCAGTTGCCATAACACTGGGACTAATACACAGTACACCAGTTGCCATAACAATGGACTAATACACAGTACACCAGTTGCCATAACACTGGACTAATACACAGTACACCAGTTGTCATAACACTGGGACTAATATACAGTACACTAGTTGTAATAACACTGGGACTAATACACAGTACACCAGTTGTCATAACACTGGACTAATACACAGTATAACCAGTTGTCATAACATTGGGACTAATACACAGTACACCAGTTGTCATAACACTGGACTAATACACAGTACACCAGATGTCATAACACTGGGACTAATACACAGTACACCAGATGTCATAACACTGGGACTAATACACAGTACACCAGATGTCATAACACTGGTACTAATACACAGTACACCAGATGTCATAACACTGGGACTAATACACAGTACACCAGATGTCATAACACTGGGACTAATACACAGTACACTAGATGTCATAACACTGGGACTAATACACAGTACACCAGTTGTCATAACACTGGGACTAATACACATTAAACCAGATGTCATAACACTGGGACTAATACACAGTAAGGACTAATACACAGTCAGGACTAATACACAGTAAACCAGTTGTCATAACACTGGGACTAATACACATTACACCAGATGTCATAACACTGGGACTAATACACAGTAAGGACTAATACACAGTAAGGACTAATACACAGTACACCAGTTGTCATAACACTGGGACTAATACACAGTAAGGACTAATACACAGTAAGGACTAATACACAGTACACCAGTTGTCATAACACTGGGACTAATACACAGTAAGGACTAATACACAGTAAGGACTAATACACAGTAAACCAGTTGTCATAACACTGGGACTAATACACATTACACCAGATGTCATAACACTGTACTAGTACACAGTACACCAGATGTCATAACACTGGGACTAATACAGAATACACCAGATGTCATAACATTGGGACTATTTCACAGTACACCAGATGTCATAAAACTGGGACTAATACACAGTACACCAGATGTCATAACACTGTACTAGTACACAGTACACCAGATGTCATAACACTGGGACTAATACACAGTACACCCGTTGTCATAACACTGGGACTAATACACAGTACACCCGTTGTCATAACACTGAGACTAATACAAAGTACACCAGATGTCATAACACTGGGACTACTACAGTACACCAGTTGTCATAACACTGGGACTAATACATAGGACACCAGTTGTCATAACACTGCGACTAATACATAGGACACCAGTTGTCATAACACTAGGACTAATACACAGTATACCAGTTGTCATAACACTGGGACTAATACACAGTACACCAGTTGTCATAACACTGGGACTAATACATAGGACACCAGTTGTCATAACACTGGACTAATACACAGTACACCAGTTGTCATAACACTAGGACTAATACACAGTACACCAGATGTCATAACACTGGACTAATACACAGTACACCAGTTGTCATAACACTGGGACTAATACATAGGACACCAGTTGTCATAACACTGGACTAATACACAGTACACCAGTTGTCATAACACTAGGACTAATACACAGTACACCAGATGTCATAACACTGGACTAATACACAGTATACCAGTTGTCATAACACTGGACTAATACACAGTACACCAGATGTCATAACACTGGACTAATACACAGTACACCAGTTGTCATAACACTGGGACTAATACACAGTACACCAGTTGTCATAACACTGGGACTAATACACAGTACACCAGTTGCCATAACACTGGACTAATACACAGTACACCAGTTGTCATAACACTGGACTAATACACAGTATAACCAGTTGTCATAACATTGGGACTAATACACAGTACACCAGTTGTCATAACACTGAGACTAATACACAGTACACCAGTTGTCATAACACTGGACTAATACACAGTATAACCAGTTGTCATAACATTGGGACTAATACACAGTACACCAGTTGTCATAACACTGGGACTAATACACAGTACACCAGTTGTCATAACACTGGGACTAATACACAGTACACCAGTTGCCATAACAATGGACTAATACACAGTACACCAGTTGCCATAACACTGGACTAATACACAGTACACCAGTTGTCATAACACTGGGACTAATATACAGTACACTAGTTGTCATAACACTGGGACTAATACACAGTTCACCAGTTGTCATAACACTGGACTAATACACAGTATAACCAGTTGTCATAACATTGGGACTAATACACAGTACACCAGTTGTCATAACACTGGACTAATACACAGTACACCAGATGTCATAACACTGGGACTAATACACAGTACACCAGATGTCATAACACTGGGACTAATACACAGTACACCAGATGTCATAACACTGGGACTAATACACAGTACACCAGATGTCATAACACTGGGACTAATACACAGTACACCAGATGTCATAACACTGGGACTAATACACAGTACACTAGATGTCATAACACTGGGACTAATACACAGTAAGGACTAATACACAGTCAGGACTAATACACAGTAAACCAGTTGTCATAACACTGGGACTAATACACATTACACCAGATGTCATAACACTGGGACTAATACACAGTAAGGACTAATACACAGTAAGGACTAATACACAGTACACCAGTTGTCATAACACTGGGACTAATACACAGTAAGGACTAATACACAGTAAGGACTAATACACAGTAAACCAGTTGTCATAACACTGGGACTAATACACATTACACCAGATGTCATAACACTGTACTAGTACACAGTACACCAGATGTCATAACACTGGGACTAATACAGAATACACCAGATGTCATAACATTGGGACTATTTCACAGTACACCAGATGTCATAACACTGGGACTAATACACAGTACACCAGATGTCATAACACTGGGACTAATACACAGTACACCCGTTGTCATAACACTGGGACTAATACACAGTACACCCGTTGTCATAACACTGGGACTAATACAGAGTACACCAGATGTCATAACACTGTACCAGTACACAGTACACCAGATGTCATAACACTGGGACTAATACACAGTACACCAGATGTCATAACACTGTACTAGTACACAGTACACCAGATGTCATAACACTGGGACTAATACACATTACACCAGATGTCATTACACTGGGACTAATACACAGTACACCAGATGTCATAACACTGGGACTAATACACAGTACACCAGTTATCATAACACTGGGACTAATACACAGTAAGGACTAATACACAGTACACCAGATGTCATAACACTGGGACTAATACACATTACACCAGATGTCATTACACTGGGACTAATACACAGTACACCAGATGTCATAACACTGGGACTAATACACAGTACACCAGATGTCATAACACTGGGACTAATACACATTACACCAGATGTCATTACACTGGGACTAATACACAGTACACCAGATGTCATAACACTGGGACTAATACACAGTACACCAGTTATCATAACACTGGGACTAATACACAGTAAGGACTAATACACAGTACACCAGATGTCATAACACTGGGACTAATACACATTACACCAGATGTCATTACACTGGGACTAATACACAGTACACCAGATGTCATAACACTGGGACTAATACACAGTACACCAGATGTCATAACACTGGGACTAATACACAGTACACCAGTTGTCATAACACTGGGACTAATACACAGTAAGGACTAATACACAGTACACCAGATGTCATAACACTGGGACTACTACACAGTACACCAGTTGTCATAACACTGGGACTAATACACAGTCAACCAGTTGTCATAACACTGGGACTAATACACAGTACACCAGTTGTTCTAACACTGGACTAATACACAGTACACCAGTTGTCATAACACTGGGACTACTACACAGTACACCAGTTGTCATAACACTGGGACTAATACACAGTACACCAGTTGTCATAACACTGGGACTAATACACAGTACACCAGTTGTCATAACACTGGGACTAATATTGGGATTAAAACACAGTACAGTCGTGGCCAAAAGTTTTGAGAGTATTAATTTTGCTGCCTTAGTGTCTTTAAATATTTTTGTCAGATGTTACTATGGAATACTGAAGTATAATTACAAGTATTTCAAAAGTGTCAAAGGATTTTATTGACAATTACATGAAGTTGATGCAAAGAGTCAATATTTGCAGTGTTGACCCTTCTTTTCAAGACCTCTGCAATCCGCCCTGGCATGCTGTCAATTAACTTCTGGGCCATATCCTGACTGATGGCAGCCCATTCTTGCATAATCAATGCTTGGACTTTTTCAGAATTTGTGGGGTTTTGTTTGTCCACCCGCCTCTTGAGGTTTGACCACAAATTCTCAATGGGATTAAGGTCTGGGGAGTTTCCTGGCCATGGACCCAAAATATCGATGTTTTGTTCCCCAAGCCACTTAGTTATCACTTTTACCTTATGGCAAGGTGCTCCATCATGCTGGAAAAGCATTGTTCGTCACCAAACTGTTCCTGGATAGTTGGGAGAAGTTGGTCTCGGAGGATGTGTTGGTACCATTCTTTATTCATGACTGTGTTCTTAGGCAAAATTGTGAGTGAGCCCACTCCCTTGGTTGAGAAGCCCCACACATGAATGGTCTCAAGATGCTTTACTGTTGGCATGACACAGGACTGATGGTAGCGCTCACCTTGTCTTCTCTGGACAAACTATTTTCCGGATGCCCCAAACAATCGAAAAGGGATCCATCAGAGAAAATGACTTTACCCCAGTCCTCAGCAGTCCAATCCCTGTACCTTTTGCAGAATATCAGTCTGTCCCTGATGTTTTCCTGGAGAGAAGTGGCTTCTTTGCTGCCCTTCTTGACAACAGGCCACTCTCCAAAAGTCTTCATCTCACTGTGCGTGCAGATGCACTCACACCTGCCTGCTGCCATTCCTGAGCCAGCTCTGTACTGGTGGTGCCCCGATCGTGCAGCTGAATCAAGTTCAGGAGACGGTCCAGGTGCTTGATGGACTTTCTTGGGCGCCCTGAGGCCTTCTTCACAACAATTGAACCGCCCTCCTTGAAATTCTTGATTATCCGATAAATGGTTTTAGGTGCAATCACCAGCTGTCATAACACAGCTAATACTGGGACTAATACACAGTACACCAGGTGTCATAACACAGCTAATACTGGGACTAATACACAGTACACCAGCTGTCATAACACAGCTAATACTGGGACTAATACACAGTACACCAGCTGTCATAACACAGCTAATACAGGGACTAATACACAGTACACCAGCTGTCATAACACAGCTAATACAGGGACTAATACACAGTACACCAGATGTCATAACACAGCTAATACAGGGACTAATACACAGTAAACCAGCTGTCATAACACAGCTAATACTGTGACTAATACACAGTACACCAGCTGTCATAACACAGCTAATACTGGGACTAATACACAGTACACCAGATGTCATAACACAGCTAATACTGGGACTAATACACAGTACACCAGCTGTCATAACACAGCTAATACTGGGACTAATACACAGTAAACCAGCTGTCATAACACAGCTAATACTGGGACTAATACACAGTAAACCAGCTGTCATAACACAGCTAATACTGGGACTAATACACAGTAAACCAGCTGTCATAACACAGCTAATACAGGGACTAATACACAGTAAACCAGCTGTCATAACACAGCTAATACAGGGACTAATACACAGTACACCAGATGTCATAGCACAGCTAATACTGGGACTAATACACAGTAAACCAGCTGTCATAACACAGCTAATACTGGGACTAATACACAGTAAACCAGCTGTCATAACACAGCTAATACAGGGACTAATACACAGTAAACCAGCTGTCATAACACAGCTAATACAGGGACTAATACACAGTACACCAGATGTCATAACACTGGGACTAATACACAGTAAGGACTAATACACAGTACACCAGATGTCATAACACTGGGACTACTACACAGTACACCAGTTGTCATAACACTGGGACTAATACACAGTACACCAGATGTCATAACACTGGGACTAATACACAGTACACCAGATGTCATAACACTGGGACTAATACACAGTACACCAGTTGTCATAACACTGGGACTAATACACAGTAAGGACTAATACACAGTACACCAGATGTCATAACACTGGGACTACTACACAGTACACCAGTTGTCATAACACTGGGACTAATACACAGTCAACCAGTTGTCATAACACTGGGACTAATACACAGTACACCAGTTGTTCTAACACTGGACTAATACACAGTACACCAGTTGTCATAACACTGGGACTACTACACAGTACACCAGTTGTCATAACACTGGGACTAATACACAGTACACCAGTTGTCATAACACTGGGACTAATACACAGTACACCAGTTGTCATAACACTGGGACTAATATTGGGATTAAAACACAGTACAGTCGTGGCCAAAAGTTTTGAGAGTATTAATTTTGCTGCCTTAGTGTCTTTAAATATTTTTGTCAGATGTTACTATGGAATACTGAAGTATAATTACAAGTATTTCAAAAGTGTCAAAGGATTTTATTGACAATTACATGAAGTTGATGCAAAGAGTCAATATTTGCAGTGTTGACCCTTCTTTTTCAAGACCTCTGCAATCCGCCCTGGCATGCTGTCAATTAACTTCTGGGCCATATCCTGACTGATGGCAGCCCATTCTTGCATAATCAATGCTTGGACTTTTTCAGAATTTGTGGGGTTTTGTTTGTCCACCCGCCTCTTGAGGTTTGACCACAAATTCTCAATGGGATTAAGGTCTGGGGAGTTTCCTGGCCATGGACCCAAAATATCGATGTTTTGTTCCCCAAGCCACTTAGTTATCACTTTTACCTTATGGCAAGGTGCTCCATCATGCTGGAAAAGCATTGTTCGTCACCAAACTGTTCCTGGATAGTTGGGAGAAGTTGGTCTCGGAGGATGTGTTGGTACCATTCTTTATTCATGACTGTGTTCTTAGGCAAAATTGTGAGTGAGCCCACTCCTTGGTTGAGAAGCCCCACACATGAATGGTCTCAAGATGCTTTACTGTTGGCATGACACAGGACTGATGGTAGCGCTCACCTTGTCTTCTCTGGACAAACTATTTTCCGGATGCCCCAAACAATCGAAAAGGGATCCATCAGAGAAAATGACTTTACCCCAGTCCTCAGCAGTCCAATCCCTGTACCTTTTGCAGAATATCAGTCTGTCCCTGATGTTTTCCTGGAGAGAAGTGGCTTCTTTGCTGCCCTTCTTGACAACAGGCCACACTCCAAAAGTCTTCATCTCACTGTGCGTGCAGATGCACTCACACCTGCCTGCTGCCATTCCTGAGCCAGCTCTGTACTGGTGGTGCCCCGATCGTGCAGCTGAATCAAGTTCAGGAGACGGTCCAGGTGCTTGATGGACTTTCTTGGGCGCCCTGAGGCCTTCTTCACAACAATTGAACCGCCCTCCTTGAAATCCTTGATGATCCGATAAATGGTTTTAGGTGCAATCACCAGCTGTCATAACACAGCTAATACTGGGACTAATACACAGTACACCAGCTGTCATAACACAGCTAATACTGGGACTAATACACAGTACACCAGCTGTCATAACACAGCTAATACAGGGACTTATACACAGTACACCAGATGTCATAACACAGCTAATACAGGGACTAATACACAGTACACCAGCTGTCATAACACAGCTAATACAGGGACTAATACACAGTACACCAGCTGTCATAACACAGCTAATACAGGGACTAATACACAGTACACCAGCTGTCATAACACAGCTAATACAGGGACTAATACACAGTACACCAGCTGTCATAACACAGCTAATACAGGGACTAATACACAGTAAACCAGCTGTCATAACACAGCTAATACTGGGACTAATACACAGTACACCAGATGTCATAACACAGCTAATACTGTGACTAATACACAGTAAACCAGCTGTCATAACACAGCTAATACAGGGACTAATACACAGTACACCAGCTGTCATAACACAGCTAATACAGGGACTAATACACAGTACACCAGCTGTCATAACACAGCTAATACAGGGACTAATACACAGTAAACCAGCTGTCATAACACAGCTAATACTGGGACTAATACACAGTACACCAGATGTCATAACACAGCTAATACTGGGACTAATACACAGTAAACCAGCTGTCATAACACAGCTAATACTGGGACTAATACACAGTAAACCAGCTGTCATAACACAGCTAATACTGGGACTAATACACAGTAAACCAGCTGTCATAACACAGCTAATACAGGGACTAATACACAGTAAACCAGCTGTCATAACACAGCTAATACAGGGACTAATACACAGTACACCAGATGTCATAGCACAGCTAATACTGGGACTAATACACAGTACACCAGATGTCGTAACACAGCTAATACTGGGACTGCAGGAAGCTGTTATGTGAACTTGCATTTATCTGTTACAAGGAGGTAAACAACCTTAACTTCTCAATATGCAACAGGAAGCTCCTAAATTTGGTGTACTTTCAACTTTTAATTAAGTGGTTCTGAAACCTAAAGAGAGAAAGAAGGACATCTGAAAGAGGTGCACACTGTCACTCTCGGGTTAATACTGTGTGTCTGTGTTTGAGTGAAGTCAGGTGACGTTATGCACTGACGCTACATTAAGAATCTACTTCAATAAATCAGGCATGTGACTTTCAATGGGCCTCCTCTGTCCTTTCTCTATGACTCTCTCCCTCGGACAGAAGACGGACCTCAATGATCATTAGTCTCTACCTGGAGAAGATCCCAGGCTATATCATTCATGGTGTATCTCTTTTCCTCTTTGGCATATGTTCAAAGAACCTCTTCAAAGCCAGGAAGAAAGCACACCTTCACCATGGACCATTGACTGTGTCGAACGTGAAAAACTGGGAGTGCTTCCCAAACATCTGAGACAACATGCACTGTAAAAGTATGCCATCCCACAAAAGGTTAATGTTCCTTGCGGGAAAACAGGTGGCAGAGATCTATTTTGTTTCATCAGTCAGGCGGCAAAATGCTTATTAATAGTGGGTGATGTATCTTATCTCTATGGAGCTACAACCAATGATATACAGTTGAAGTCTGAGGTTTATATACACCTTAGCCAAATACACTTAAACTCAGTTTTTCAAAATACCTGACATTTAATCATAATAACAAATTACGTCAATTAGGATCACCACTTTATTTTAAGAATATGAAACGTCAAAATAATAGTAGAGAGAATGATTTATTTAAGCTTTTATTTATTTCATCACATTCCCAGTGGGTCAGAAGTTTACATACACTCAATTAGTATTTGGTAGCATTGCCTTTAATTGTTTAACTTGGGTCAAACATTTTGGGTAAGCTTCCCAAAATAAATTGAGTGAATTTTGGCCCATTCCTCCTGAGCTGGTATAACTGAGACAGGTTTGTAGGCATCCTTGCTAGCACACGCTTTTTCAGTTCTGCCCACACATTTTCTATAGGATTGAGGTCAAGGCTTTGTGGATACCATTTCACCACAACTTTGGAAGTATGCTTGGGGTCATTGTCCATTTGGAAGACCCATTTGCGACCAAGCTTTAACTTCCTGACTGATGTCTTGAGATGTTGCTTCAATATATCTACATAATTTTCCTCCCTCATGATGCCATCTATTTTGTGAAGTGCACCAGTCCCTCCTCCAGCAAAGCACCCACACAACATGATGCTGCCACGGTTGGGATGGTGTTCTTTGGCTTGCAAGCCTCCCCGTTTTTCCTACAAACATAATGATGGTCATTATGGCCAAACAGTTCTATTTTTGTTTCATCAGACCGGAGGACATTTCTCCAAAAAGTATGATCTTTGTCCCCATGTGCAGTTGCAAACCGTAGTCTGGCTTTTTTATGGCAGTTTTGGAGCAGTGGCTTCTTCCTTGCTGAGTGGCCTTTCAGGTTATATCAATATAGGACTTGTTTTACTGTGGATATATATACTTGTGTTCCGGTTTTCTCCAGCATCTTCACAAGGTCCTTTGTTGTTGTTCTGTGATTAATTTGCACGTTTCACACCAAAGTACATTCATCCCTAGGAGACAGAATGCATCTCCTTCCTGAGCGGTATGACGGCTGCGTGGTCCCATGGTGTTTATACTTGCGTACTATTGTTTGTACTGATGAACGTGGTACCGTCAGGCATTTGGAAATTGCTCCCAAGGATGAACCAGACTTGTGAAGGTCTACAATTTTTTTCTGAAGTCTTGGCTGATTTCTTTTGATTTACCCATGATGTCAAGCAAAGAGGCACTGAGTTTGAAGGTAGGCTTTGAAATACATCCACAGGTACACCTCCAATTGACTCAAATTATGTCAATTAGTCTGACATAATTTTCTGGAATTTTCCAAGCTGTTTAAAGGCACAGTCAACTTAGTGTATGTAAACTTCTGACCCATTGGAATTGTGATACAGTGAATCATAAGTGAAATAATCTGTTTGTAAACAATTGTTGGAAAAATGACTTGTGTCATGCACAAAGTAGATATCCTAACCGACTTGTCAAAACTACAGTTTGTTAACAAGACATTTGTGGAGTGGTTGAAAAACGGGTTTTAATGACTCCAACCTAAGTGTATGTAAACTTCCGACTTCAACCGTACCTAAATCAAAATCAAATCAAATCAAATGTATTTGTCACATACACATGGTTAGCAGATGTTAATGCGAGTGTAGCGAAATGCTTGTGCTTCTAGTTCCGACAATGCAGTAATAACCAACAAGTAATCTAACCTAACAATTCCAAAACTACTACCTTATACACGCAAGTGTAAAGGGATAAAGAATATGTACATAAAGATATTTGAATGAGTGATGGTACAGAACGGCATTGGCAAGATGCAGTAGATGGTATGGAGTAAACACGGGCAGGCACCGTGTTATGCTATGGAGCGCACGGTGTTTCCAGTGCGGGTGCATAGCCCGGTGCGGCACATACCAGTCCTTCGTATTGGCCGGGCTAGAGTGGGCATCGAGCCAGGTAAGCTTGGGCAGGCTCGGTGCTCAAGAGCTCCAGTGCGCCTGCACGGTCCGGTCTATTCAGCCACCTCCACACACCAGTCCTCCGGTAGCAGCTCCCCGCACCAGGCTTCCTGTGCGTGTCCTCAATCCTGTAGCACCAGTTCCAGCACCACGCACCAGGCCTTCTGTGCGCCTCGCCTGTTCAGCACAACCAGAGCCTTCCTTCCCTCCTGCGCTGTCGGAGTCTCTCGCCTGTTCAGCACAGCCAGAGCCTTCCTTCCCTCCTGCGCTGTCGGAGTCTCCCGCCTGTTCAGCGCTATCAGAGCCTTCCTCCTCTACAGCGCTGCCGGAGCCTCCTGCCTGTTCGGAGCAGCCTGAGCTTCCAGTCTGCAGGGAGCTGTCAGTCTGCAATGTGCTGTCAGTCTGCATGAAGCAGCCAGAGCTGTCAGTCTGCAAAGAGCTGTCAGTCTGCAAAGAGCTGCCAGTCTGCAGGGTGCTGTCAGCCTGCATGGAGCAGTCAGAGCTGTCAGTCTGCATGACGCAGCCAGAGCTGTCAGTCTGCATGGAGCAGTCAAAGCTGTCAGTCTGTTCGAAGCAGCCAGAGCTGTCAGTCTGCATGAAGCAGCCAGAGCTGTCAGTCTGCAAAGAGCTGTCAGTCTGCAAAGAGCTGCCAGTCTGCAAGGAGCTGTCAGCCTGCATGGAGCTGCCAGAGCTGTCAGTCTGCAAGGAGCTGTCAGTCTGCATAGAGCAGCTAGATCCGCCAGTCAGCCATGATCTTCTAGATCTGCCAGTCAACCAGATTCTTCCAGATCTGCCAGTCAACCAGTCTCTTCCAGATCTGCTAGTCAACCAGAATCTTCCAGATCCGCCAGCCAGCCAGGATCTACCGGAGCCTACTACCTGCCTGAGCTTCATCCCAGTACTGGGCTTCCTCTCAGTACTGGGCTTCCTCTCAGTACTGGGCTTTCTCTCAGTACTGGGCTTCCCCTCAGTTCCGGGCTGCCCCTCAGTCCCGAGCTGCCCCTCAGTCCCGAGCTTCCCCTCAGTCCCGAGCTGCCTCAGTCCCGAGCTGCCCCTCAGTCCCGAGCTGTCCCTCAGTCCCGAGATGCCCTTCAGTCACGAGCTGCTCCTCAGTTCTGTGGGGTTCTGGGTGAGGACTATTAGGCCATGGTCGGCGGCGAGGGTGGATTATCCCAGGACGCGTAGGGGAGGAACTAGGACATTAATGGAGTGGGGTCCACGTCCCGAGCCGGAACCGCCACCATGGACAGACGCCCACCCGGACCCTCCCTATAGTTTTGAGGTGCGTCCGGGAGTCCGCACCTTAGAGGGGGGTGTCTGTCCATGCCTTGGTCTTAGTATTTTGTGTTTTCTTTATTATTTGGTCAGGCCAGGGTGTGACATGGGTTTATGTTGTTGTATTTCGTATTGGGGTTTTTGTATTATTGGGATTGCGGCTGAGTAGGGGTGTTGTATGGGCTTGGCTGCCTGAGGCGGTTCTCAATCAGAGTCAGGTGATTCTCGTTGTCTCTGATTGGGAACCGTATTTAGGTAGCCTGGTTTCGCTTTGTATTTCGTGGGTGATTGTTCCTGTCTCTGTGTAGTTTCACCAGATAGGCTGTAATTAGGTTTCACGTTCCGTTTGTTGTTTTGTATTTTGTATCGTTATTTCATGTGTCACTTTTTCTATGAAAGTCATGAGTAACCACTACGCTGCATTTCGGTCCGACTCTCTTTCCACAAACGAAGAACGCCGTTACAGAGATATGCTGCTTTTCAGGGATCGCCCATGACCATGTAAACAATCTAGAGGGTAGACTAGTGAGAATGAGGTTGGGGGAGTATAGAGTTGGTTTGAATAGGAAATTGAACATGGGACCTGCTGCCTATGCTCACTCACCATAGAGATCCAAAATGATGTAGTCTATAGTCTATATTCTATTTTTGCCTCAATATATTTCAGGATGTGTAAGGGTAAGCATCTAGAAGAATCTGCCTCAATATATTTCAGGATGTGTAAGGGTAAGCATCTAGAAGAATCTGCCTCAATATATTTCAGGATGTGTAAGGGTAAGCATCTAGAAGAATCTGCCTCAATATATTTCAGGATGTGTAAGGGTAAGCATCTAGAAGAATCTGCCTCAATATATTTCAGGATGTGTAAGGGTAAGCATCTAGAAGAATCTGCCTCAATATATTTCAGGATGTGTAAGGGTAAGCATCTAGAAGAATGCCTCAATATTTGCAGCCATAGGTGGTAATACAGTATCTCTCTAGGTTCTGATCTGCCGTGGAATAATTATTTTTCTATGCTAAGATTTGAATTATTTCAATGCTAACCCTAACAGTAACCTGTGCCTGCAACCGTATCAGTTAACCTACCAGGTTATTTACAAACAGCACAGGAATCCACATGTTTTGATCACATCTTTACTAATGCTGCAGAAATCTGCTCTAAAGCAGTATCCAAATCCATCAGATGTAGCCATATCTAGGAAAACCAAAGTTCAAAATGCTGGGCCTAATATGATGTATAAGAGGTGATACAATATGTTTTGTAGTGATTGCTATGTTGAAGATGTAAATCATATTTGCTGGTCTGTGTGATGTGTAAATTTATTTTTTATTTTATTTCACCTTTATTTAACCAGGTAGGCTAGTTGAGAACAAGTTCTCATTTGCAACTGCGACCTGGCCAAGATAAAACATAGCAGTGTGAACAGACAACACAGAGTTACACATGGAGTAAACAATTAACAAGTCAATAACACAGTAGAAAAAAAGGGGAGTCTAAATACAATGTGTGCAAAAGGCATGAGGACGTAGGTGAATAATTACAATATTGCAGATTAACACTGGAGTGATAAATGATCAGATGATCATGTACAGGTAGAGAGATATTGGTGTGCAAAAGAGCAGAAAAGTAAATAAATAAAAACTGTGGGGATGAGGTAGGTGAAAATGGGTGGGCTATTTACCAATAGATTATGTACAGCTGCAGCGATCGGTTAGCTGCTCAGATAGCTGATGTTTGAAGTTGGTGAGGGAGATAAAAGTCTCCAACTTCAGCGATTTTTGCAATTCGTTCCAGTCACAGGCAGCAGAGTACTGGAACGAAAGGCGGCCGAATGAGGTGTTGGCTTTAGGGATGATCAGTGAGATACACCTGCTGGAGCGCGTGCTACGGATGGGTGTTGCCATCGTGACCAGTGAACTGAGATAAGGCGGAGCTTTACCTAGCATGGCCTTGTAGATGACCTGGAGCCAGTGGGTCTGGCGACGAATATGTAGCGAGGGCCAGCCGACTAGAGCATACAAGTCGCAGTGGTGGGTAGTATAAGGTGCTTTAGTGACAAAACGGATGGCACAGTGATAAACTGCATTCAATTTGCTGAGTAGAGTGTTGGAAGCAATTTTGTAGATGACATCGCCGAAGTCGAGGATCGGTAGGATAGTCAGTTTTACTAGGGTAAGCTTGGCAGCGTGAGTGATGGAGGCTTTGTTGCGGAATAGAAAGCCGACTCTTGATTCGATTTTCGATTGGAGATGTTTGATATGGGTCTGGAAGGAGAGTTTGCAGTCTAGCCAGACACCTAGGTACTTATAGGTGTCCACATATTCAAGGTCGGAACCATCCAGTGTGGTGATGCTAGTCGGGCATGCGGGTGCAGGCAGCGATCGGTTGAAAAGCATGCATTTGGTTTTACTAGCGTTTAAGAGCAGTTGGAGGCCACGGAAGGAGTGTTGTATGGCATTGAAGCTCGTTTGGATGTTAGATAGCACAGTGTCCAATGACGGGCCGAAAGTATATAGAATGGTGTCGTCTGCATCCTGAAATATATTGAGGGAGATTCTTCTAGATGCTTACCCTTACACATCCTGAAATATATTGAGGCAGATTCTTCTAGATGCTTACCCTTACACATCCTGAAATATATTGAGGCAGATTCTTCTAGATGCTTACCCTTACACATCCTGAAATATATTGAGGCAGATTCTTCTAGATGCAACAAGCACATCACTTACACAATTGACTGATGATTGGTTGAGAGAAATTAATAATAAAAAAGATTGTGAGAGTTGTTTTGTTAGACTTCAGTGCAGCTCTTGACATTATCGATCATAAACTTAAGTGCTATGGCTTCACACGCCCTGCTATATTGTGGATCGAGAATTACGTGTCTAACAGAACACAGAGGGTGTTCTGTAATGGAAGCCTCTCCAGCTCTGATGAAGGCCATTCACGCCGAAACATAAGCCGATTGTTTACTTGTTCCATAAATAATCTATCAGATTCATGCAGCAACAAAGTGCTCCTTTTTCTTTATTGTCCAGTTGAATAATCACCAGTTGAAGATTCCTGGGGTAAGGATTTTGTTTTGGATAATCCAGATAGAGTCAGGCGTTCTCCAGAGCAGCTGACTAGGCCCCTTACTTTTGACTTGCCCTTTGCTTAATGACCTGCCAGTGGCTCTGAGTGCCTATGTATGCTGAAGCCTCAACACTATACATGTTAGCAACCACAGCAAGTGAAATCACTGCAACAACAGCTGAAGTCAGTTTTAGAATGGGTGGCAAGAAATAAGTTAGTCATACATTTAAAAAAAAACTAAAACCATTGTATATGGGAGAAATCATTCACTAAACCCTAAACAAACTAAATATTGTAATGAATAATATGGAAATTGAGCAAGTTGAGGAGAATAAACTGTTTGGAGTAACCCTGGATTGTAAACAGTCATTGTCAAAACATATTGATGCAGCAGTAGCTAAAATGGAGAGAGGTCTGTCCATAATAAAGCACTGCTCTGCCTTTTTAACAACGCTATCATCAAGACAGGTCCTACAGGCCCTAGTTTTGTTGCACCTGGACTATTGTTCAGTTGTGTGGTCAGGTGCCACAAACATGGACTTAGGAAAATTACAATTGGCTCAGAACCAGGCAGCACGGCTGGCCCTTTGGATGTACACGGAGAGCTAACATTAATATGCCAGACTCTCTTGGCTCAAAGTAGAGGAGGGATTGACTTCATCACCATTCATATTTGTGAGAAGTATTTACATGTTGAATGCACTGAGGTGTCTGTTTAAACCACTGGCACACAGCTCAGACACCCATGCATTCCCCACAAGACATGCCACCAGAGGTCTCTTCACAGTCACCAATAGACTACAGGAGACGCACAGTCCTTTATAGAGCCATGTCTACATGGAACCCTGTTACACATTAAATAAGTCATGCAAGCAGTACAATTTGATTTAAAAATCAGATAAAAATACACCTTATTGAAGAGCGGGGACTGTGAAGAGACACCCACACAGGCACAGACACATGCAAACACACACACATATGACAACATACTCACTATGCACACACGTACACATGGATTTTGTGTTGTAGATATGTGGTTGCAGAGTAGTGGCCTGAGAGCACACACGTAATGTGTTGTGAAATGTAATGTAATGTTTTACCATTTTTATAACTGCCTTAATTTTGTTGGATCCCAGGAAGAGTAGCTGCTGCCTTGGCAGCAACTAATGGGGATCCATAACAAATACAAATGGAGAAAGCTGATCCAAGAGCAGTGCTGTTTTCTTTCAATCCTGTCAGTATCAACACATTCTCTCTACGTGTTTGTTTGGGAAAGTTAGAAAGTTGGCTTGTAAAAACGCTACATCTGGTACAATCACCGTAAAGCTTAAGTTACATCGCAACTCGGATATGAGGCCCTGGTTGTTTGAGAGTGAAGCAATGTAGTCATATGGATTTCAAAGCCAACAGTATAAAGCCTACATAAAGTGAAAGTTCAGACCTACAAAATGGTCTAATCTCAAGTTGATTCCATGTCCCATACCACTTTTAATGGCGCATTATGTAGCATTGTGTGCGACCCGACCAAATTCACATAGAGATGTGAGTTATAGAGCTGTCATTCTCATTGTAAGCAAGTGGTAGATCCATTTGTGTCCTAGGTCTGTGCTTCCCGTCCTTAAGATACATTTTTTATGTCTTTTTACTTTCAGTATTGTACACCAACTTCAAACAGCTGAAAATACAAAATGTTCAGTTATTGAAAATATATTTCACAGCGGTTTAGATGTTCCAATTATTCTCAACATTAAGATTGCTTGTTTTGTCACATAAACTGAAACATTTTAGCAGCCAGGTAGTAGCGGAGGACTTTTACTTCAGAGTAAAGTATGGTGTGATCACAACATAAACAGATGATGTCCATCTCAAGGATACTGTTACAGGACCTTCTTTTTGAGAGGACTATATTGACTAAAAAGTAGATTAGCTCATACCCAAACCCAAATAACCTCTGACATTTAACCCTTCTTGATTAACTCCACTGTGACAACATCTGCTAAGGCCTATTGCAATCAGAGCAGATGACATGACCAGCGGTACACAGTGACATACAGAGACACTATTTGGCAACTCGTGCCATGATAAGATAAGTTGAGGGGCCACTGGGCCATGTTGCCAGAGAGGTGTCTATCTGGGGTCAAGAGCTTCAACGCATTTACCAGAGGTAAAGTGTCACTAAGGGCAAAGTGTTTGATGGGTGATAGGCAGCAGGTCCTCATGCAATCAATAGGACACCTACACCACCCGATGTCACAGGAAAGCCATAAAGATCGTCAAGGACAACAACCACACTAGCCACTGCCTGTTCACCCCGCTATCATCCAGAAGGCGAGGTCAGTACAGGTGCATCAAAGCTGGGACCGAGAGACTGAAAAACAGCTTCTATCTCAAGGCCATCAGACTGTTAAACAGCCACCGCTAACATTGAGTGGCTGCTGCCAACACACTGACTCAACTCCAGCCACTTTAATAATGGGAATTGATGGGAAATTATGTAAAATATATCACTAGCCACTTTAAACAATGCTACCTAATATAATGTTTACATACCCTACATTATTCATCTCATATGTATACGTATATACTGTACTCTATATCATCTACTGCATCCTTATGTAATACATGTATCACTAGCCACTTTAACTATGCCACTTTGTTTACATACTCATCTCATATGTATATACTGCACTCAATACCATCTACTGTATCTTGCCTATGCCGCTCTGTACCATCACTCATTCATATATCTTATGTACATATTCGTTATCCCCTTACACTTGTGTCTATAAGGTAGTAGTTTGGGAATTGTTAGCTAGATTACTTGTTGGTTATTACTGCATTGTCGGAACTAGAAGCACAAGCATATCGCTACACTCGCACTAACATCTGCGAACCATGTGTATGTGACAAATAACATTTGATTTGATTTGATCTACTACTGATGCCTCCGTAGCATTCTGTTAGTGGCGTAACCCAAACTATTAAAAATGTGCTGTTCATTTGCTTCAAGACTGGAAACATCATTGTTTTAGGGGGGAAAGACAGGCAGGTAGCCTAGCGGTTAAATGAGTTGGGCCAGTAACCTGAAAGGTCGCTTGGTTGAATCCCCGAGCCGACTTGGTGAAAAATCTGTCAATGTGCACTTGAGTCAGTGCTATCTGGTGCCCTTACCTTAACCATTTTCAACTTCAATGGGGTAGGGATATCCCAAGGATCACGGATAGCACAGACAATGAACAAGGCACTTATTATAACCCTAATTGCTCCTGTAAGTCACTCTGGATAAGAGCGATCTATTGCTAAATGCCTAAAATTCACAGAGTCTAAGCAATAAATTTACAAGGATTCAAACCCCATTGTCAAAATGACATCTTATGCAACATGTGTATTGAACCGTTCTGAACTGAAATTCAAATTAAACATTTCCTCCATTTTGTCAATGAAGGTAATTTAGAATACACTTGAAAAAAGGATGACTTCACATATGTAAACACAACTGAAGACAGACACCTTGCCATTTTTGGAGACATGCTATTGACAGAGCAGTGCTACGGTAGCTACTGTAGCAAAAGAGTGTAGAACCAGTTGCTAATTAACTGTAAACAACATTTGCTGGCTAGCTAATTATCTTGACTAACTGTGGGGTGAAGCAAATAAATTATATACAGTGCATTACTACCGCATCACTACTGCTAGCAAATGGGACACATTTCAAAAACCGCTAGTTGTGTCTCCACTAATGTTCATTTTTGTGACGTTTTGTAACGTCTTCACTTTCCAAGCCTATTGGAATTTGACTTTTCAGTTTAGCCTACTTCCCGAATTGACTGAATTGAAATGGTATTGATCCCAAACCTGGTGACTGCTGTTTATACCTGATTATATCTGTTGACATGTTTACACAGGTAATGTAGGGCAGCAACGTGGCGTAAAGCAGGGATGTGCTTGTCTTCAGGTCTTCGGGTTTGTTTTTGATGAGCCTATCATTTGCATGCTACTTTTAGCAAGATAATTCACTCAAGATGACAAAGCATATTGGTCTACTGTGCAAATATAAAAGTGAAGTCAATAGGCAACTGGAATCAAACGTGGGACCAAACTCATCTTATAATTCTTGAAGGATTCAACCCTGGATGCTGGTAAAATTGGTCAAATAAGGGCTTTAGTGAGTTTTCTATCTGTTCCATTGGAACAGGCATGTCTCAACCAAGCACAGCTAAAGTATTATAAATGATTTTGAATAGTATTTGAACACAAGACTGGTCCCCTGTAGAAATGTAGAACAACGACCCCATCATAAATCTATCCTATGCACAGTAGTTACAAAAAGTATTGTTTTTCATTCACAGCATAGTATAATATTTTCACCTCCTGTTCAACCCCAAACAATTGATTTGGATTGGAATGAACAGTATAGGGAGATGTAAATATTGCCCAGATGTTTATAGAGATGTCTTGTTTCTAAGAGATGTCTATGTTTAAGCTTTTGTTTTGCTATTGACTTCAGTTTTTTGAAATAAATCTCCACAAGAAAAAACTACCTAAACAAGATGTGTACATAGTGTGAATAATACCACCTATAATAAAGTATCATTTATAGTAAGCCTTATATGTTCCATACGTCTGTTCAACAAAATGGAATTTTCATTCCACCAATTCAACAAAAACATTTCCCCATTTTCACTAATATTTGTCATTTGCAGTTTCTGGATCTCTGGAATCGAAAAATAACTTTTGATTAGAGATATACCTCATGTATTACATCTTTGGGATAGTCCTGAGCCTTATTTCAGTAACCACCGTTCCAACTCTGCTATATAGTGTATCCCAAGATCCAAGACTGCATGCAAGGAAGAGTAATAATTCAAGCCCTTTAAAGGTACAGTCTGCAGTTGAAACAATGATAGAGTAGTGAGAACTATGGGATGGGCCTGGAGAAATGTAACCACTCTCAAATTCATAGACAGAGCTATGGATGCAAAGACTGACCATCCATGATATCAAAGTTATAATTTCAATCATGTTCTGAGCCTATACAGTGTTTATTTACATTGACGTTGTTTAGGAACATTAGAGTAAAACACGCTTATATTTTGGGTTCTGATGGGGTACACCAGTTAAACTAAGCTCATGAGTCATTTAGAAGTTATATTCTTCAAGAATCAATGGGTACACATCAGAAGTCCCAAAATGGATGTAGCAACTGCAGATTGTCCCTTTAAAGAGTAGGTTATGAGTAAGAGTTCAGAGTCGATCCCATGCTCGTGCATGCAATCCGGACCTAAATACTGCTCTGCACATTAACTATTATGGTCAATGGGTTCACAGAGAGCTCTTTCAACTTTAAATTCCACCTATCATCCATACATTGTCTAATACATTTTTTTTTGATTGCTTAAGCACGATTTTCAAAACAGGGCCCGTGTTTTCAAAACACTACACACAATTAGCACAACCACACACCCAATTAGCAAAACACTACAGATCCTTTGCTAAATTAAACACTCTTGTAAAAACTATACACTTCTTTTTAAAAACCACACTTTGTTACCATATGAGTTACACTCTGCTGTGATAAACCTAAAACACTTTTAGCACTTCTACTTCCATATGATTAGAGTAGGCTACTATCAACAAAGTACAAATATAATGTCAAGTCACCAAACACTACACAAGACCAATGTTGCAGACTGAAGAAACTCATTTATTTCTCAATACGCCCAAAATGTTGACATGGAGATTCATAATACTGTAACCAAACGTCAATTTACGTATTGTAAGTTTTAAAAAAATAATTAAAAAATAACTAGACATTGTCTCTTCGCCTAGCTGGATCTGGCCAGAGAATTTCATCAACATCGCAGGCAATGTTGTCATTAGCAAGACACCTTCTTGAATGACGAATCCATCCGTGCATTGCTGCTACCTCAATCTGGTCACAGGCCTCCTCCATGGCTTGGATGAGGGGTACCTCAGCCTGGAGACGGAGATCATGTACCTTCCACCGCCATGCCGAGAAAAACTCTTCTATAGGGTTGAGGAATGGAGAGTATGGTGGAAGATATAGGACGGTGAAATGTGGATGTTGCTGAAACCAGTTCTGAACCAGACCAGAGCGGTGAAAAGACACATTGTCCCAGACAACAATGTATTGCATATGATCGATTTGATTTGCTGCTGTTATGTTGTGCAATTGGTCCAAGAATGTAAGTATGAGTTCTGTGTTGTAAGGGCCCATATGGGCATGGCGGTAGAGGACCCCATTCTGTGTAATGGCTGCACAGAGTGTTATATTACCCCCACGTTGCCCTGGGACATTGACTATAGCCCTGTGGCCAATGATGTTTCTTCCCCTCCTTCGTGTTCTCGTCAGGTTGAACCCAGCCTCATCTACGTAAATGAACTCATGCTGGATCTCCTCTCCATCCATTCGTAAAAAATTCTGAAAAACAGTGTCAAGCTAAATTGTGTAGTTTAGCGTAGATCTAGTATACATATTACAGTACAGTAAAAGATTATAAGACAAGATCACACTGCTAAAGTGAATACATACCTCTGCATAATCATGCCGCAGTCGTTTCACCCTTTCGGAATTGCGCTCGAAAGGCACTCGATAAATTTGCTTCATTTGAATATGTTTTCTTTTAGGATGCGTGTCAGTGTTGATGTTGAGACCTGATGGATATCGTTAAAAATGGCGCAGTTATTGACAATGTTAGCTTGGAGCTGCTTGAGTGTAATAGCAGTGTTGGTCAAAACCATGTTTACTATCTCCCTCTGTTGCTGTTCTGTGAACATAGGAGGCCTTCCCCCTTGTTGTTTCTGACCCTCAATCCTATGTAGAAAAAAAAATAGTATACAATAGTACAGTAATTTCACAGGAAAAGGTAACAGAAGTGCTGATAGTGCATTGAATACAGTACTGTAAGCAGTTACTGAAACCGTGCAGATGTTTTTGATATGAGGATATTTTTACAATACCTATTTTCCAGTCTAAATGTTCTCATCACACTTGCCACTGTATATCGGCTTAGATTTGGCTGTACTCGCAGTCCAGCCTCCCTCAGCGTCAGGCCGTGGTTGACAACGTGGTCAACCAGTGTTGCGCGGATCTCATTTGTCAGATTCGGTCCTCTTTGAGCACCTTCTTGTCTTCCTCTTCCTCCCCTTCCTCCTCCTCCTCCTCCTCCTCCTCCTCCTCCTCCTCCTCCTCCTCCTCGTCGTCCTCCTCGTCCTCCTCCTCCTCGTCCTCGTCCTCCTCGTCCTCCTCGTCTTACTCTTTCTCTGACTCTTTCCATTGTGCTTGAAGACCGATGAACTCACCTGCTGCTTTTTATAGTGCTCATACACCTGATTGGTGTGTCTACAATTAAGCAAACAAGTGTTTGCACACCTGATGACTGTGTTGAACCAATTGGTTGGACGGTGTGGTAATTTGACAGTCAGCGCTTTGGTATTGCAAGGACGTGACTTCATGATAGATTTTTGTGTGTAATGTATGTTAAGTGTGTTCAGTGTTTTGCAAATCAATGTGTGTAGAGTTTTGCAACAAGTGTGAGGTTGACAATGTGCTTATAGTTGTGCAAATATGGGCTGATGTTTTGCTTCTTGAGTGTAAGGTTTTGCTAATAGTGTACTACTTTTCATTTTAGTGTGTAAGCAATCCTAAAAAACTGCAATAGACAGCCCACGTTCAGCAATAGACCAATAATCCAAATTGGATATCTGTGATATGAGCAATGTAAAAGGAGGGGCAATTATCACGATTTAGAGCTATTTAACCTTGCTTTTATTTCACCCTGTGTGTGTGTGTGTGTGTGTGTGTGTGTGTGTGTGTGTGTGTGTGTGTGTGTGTGTGTGTGTGTGTGTGTGTGTGTGTGTGTGTGTGTGTGTGTGTGCGTGCGTGCGTGCGTGCGTGCGTGCGTGCGTGCGTGCGTGTGTGTGTGGGTACATGTGTGTGAATGGAATTCTAAAGGCAGTGCTAGTATGTGAGCAGCTATGTGACTGGAATAACCTTTTGGTCTCACAGGATGACTCATGCTCTCTCCTCTCTAAATACACCCTAAAATCAAAGGTATGTTTGTGTGGTCTCTGGGTACACTCTCCGAACTCACTGACCTATCAATTTAGGGGGAGCGCAAGTTTGGGTCATCGGGTTCCTGTGCTCTGTATGTTGATGACTCTTCTCTCTAAGCCTAGGGAGTACACCCGCTGCCCTCTCCCCCCCAGTTCATCTTGAGCAAATCCCTTATCTGTCAGCTTCTGATGTGCCGTAAGAAAACAAGGAGTTGTCTCGTGTTTAGGATGTTTCATCGAATGGTAGATTATGGTAGACACGCATTTGATGCTGGATGTTTTTCACACGAAAAAAAATAGATTTTATGTCAGAAATGGAGACGTTATTGCTAGACGCATTGAAACCTAATTGTACTGTACGTTTTAAGGTTTTATGAAATTACTTTTGATTAATGTTTACGGTTTTTGAACATATCATTCTTTATAAGACCATCTTTCACCTCCATTGTTTCTATACAGATTCAGAGCTTCCATACACATTGTTGTTGTTCTTTTCCTTATGAGTCTATTAAACAACCCCATCAAACCCTGTCAGTTTAAGCCAGAGATATGTATTTTTGCATGTCTCAATCCACAGAATCTGCCTATGTCGGCCTTCCGCAACTGTGGTGGAAAGTGGCAGAGCTACAGCTGTTGTTTGTCAGCCCAGGAGACATCCCAAAAACCGGTCTTCTCACAAAAACGTCTGTAGCGTCTGAACAGTTTGGCTATTGCAGTCTATGGAAAGATGAGACTCTCACAAACACGATGGTGTTCTTTGTTTTGCTCTACGACCCAGACTCGTCTGAAAATAACCCGGTTTTGAAAATGTATGAAGTATGGAGGTAGTTTTGTGCCAACTAAAATAGGGGTTTAAATTAGTGTCCAAAAAACACACATTTTTCCTGAGTTTTCTTATATATCCTAGATATAAGACAGACACTTCAAAACCGTAATCTTTTTTTTATTACATATTTCTTTTGTATTTTTACCCCCTTTTTCTCCCCAATTTCGTGATATCCAACTATGACCTTATCTCATTGCTGCAACTCCCCAACGGGCTCGGGAGAGGCGAAGGTCAAGTCATGCGTCCTGCGAAACATGACCCTCCAAAACCAAACCAAACCACAAGGAGTCACTAGAGCAAGATGAGCCAAGTAACGCCCCCACGACCAAACCCTCCCCTAACCCAGTCGACGCTGGGCCAATTGTATGGGACTCCCGTTTAAGGTAGTGAGACAGCCTGGGATCGAACCAGGGTCTGTAGTGACGCCTAAAGCAATGCGATACAGTGTCTTAGACCGCAGCTCCGCTCAGGAGGCTCCAAAAATGTATTCTTAATGATTTATTTATTTTTTCACATTTTTCTGTTTTGCCATTTATGAACGTGTTACATTATCAAATATATATGTATATATATATATATATATATATATATATATATATATATATATATATATATATATATATATAGTATACCTACAGGGGTCTTACAATTCTAAATCAAATAGCTAAATGATCCATGGTATGACGATCTTAAGACAATTAGCTTAGTAGAACCCCTGTGTAAAGGTTCAAACCAGGATCTTTTTGTGATGGGAGGGGTTTGATTTTGAACCTTTTTAATAATATATTGTAGAGTTGGCAGCCTATCAGATTGAAGTCGTGGCTTTCAGATAGTTATTTTTGGCCACCCATTAGCGTACAGTGCATTCAGAAAGTATTCAGACCCCATGACTTTTTCCACATTTTGTTACGTTACAGTCTTATTCTAAAATGTATTAAATTAAATGTTTCCCTCATCAATCTACACACTATACCCTATAATGACAAAGAGAAGTATTTCTACAACTTGATTGGTGTCCACCTCTGGTAAATGCAATTGATTGGACATGATTTGGAAAGGCACACACATTTACATTACATTTACATTTAAGTAATTTAGCAGACGCTCTTATCCAGAGCGACTTACAAATTGGTGCATTCACCTTATGACATCCAGTGGAACAGCCACTTTACAATAGTGCATCTAAATCTTTTAAGGGGGGTGAGAAGGATTACTTTATCCTATCCTAGGTATTCCCTAAAGAGGTGGGGTTTCAGGTGTCTCCGGAAGGTGGTGATTGACTCCGCTGTCCTGGCGTCGTGAGGGAGTGTGTTCCACCATTGGGGAGCCAGAGCAGCGAACAGTTTTGACTGGGCTGAGCGGGAACTGTACTTCCTCAGTGGTAGGGAGGCGAGCAGGCCAGAGGTGGATGAACGCAGTGCCCTTGTTTGGGTGTAGGGCCTGATCAGAGCCTGGAGGTACTGAGGTGCCGTTCCCCTCACAGCTCCGTAGGCAAGCACCATGGTCTTGTAGCGGATGCGAGCTTCAACTGGAAGCCAGTGGAGAGAGCGGAGGAGCGGGGTGACGTGAGAGAACTTGCGAAGGTTGAACACCAGACGGGCTGCGGCGTTCTGGATGAGTTGTAGGGGTTTAATGGCACAGGCAGGGAGCCCAGCCAACAGCGAGTTGCAGTAATCCAGACGGGAGATTAGCCTGGATTGGGACCTGCGCCGCTTCCTGTGTGAGGCAGGGTCGTACTCTGCGGATGTTGTAGAGCATGAACCTACAGGAACGGGCCACCGCCTTGATGTTAGTTGAGAACGACAGGGTGTTGTCCAGGATCACGCCAAGGTTCTTAGCGCTCTGGGAGGAGGACACAATGGAGTTGTCAACCGTGATGGCGAGATCATGGAACGGGCAGTCCTTCCCCGGGAGGAAGAGCAGCTCCGTCTTGCCGAGGTTCAGCTTGAGGTGGTGATCCGTCATCCACACTGATATGTCTGCCAGACATGCAGAGATGCGATTCGCCACCTGGTCATCAGAAGGGGGAAAGGAGAAGATTAATTGTGTGTCGTCTGCATAGCAATGATAGGAGAGACCATGTGAGGTTATGACAGAGCCAAGTGACTTGGTGTATAGCGAGAATAGGAGAGGGCCTAGAACAGAGCCCTGGGGGACACCAGTGGTGAGAGCGTGTGGTGAGGAGACAGATTCTCGCCACGCCACCTGGTAGGAGCGACCTGTCAGGTAGGACGCAATCCAGGCGTGGGCCGCACCGGAGATGCCCAACTCGGAGAGGGTGGAGAGGAGGATCTGATGGTTCACAGTATCGAAGGCAGCCGATAGGTCTAGAAGGATGAGAGCAGAGGAGAGAGAGTTAGCTTTAGCAGTGCGGAGCGCCTCCGTGATACAGAGAAGAGCAGTCTCAGTTGAATGACTAGTCTTGAAACCTGACTGATTTGGATCAAGAAGGTCATTCTGAGAGAGATAGCGGGAGAGCTGGCCAAGGACGGCACGTTCAAGAGTTTTGGAGAGAAAAGAAAGAAGGGATACTGGTCTGTAGTTGTTGACATCGGAGGGATCGAGTGTAGGTTTTTTCAGAAGGGGTGCAACTCTCACTCTCTTGAAGACGGAAGGGACGTAGCCAGCAGTCAGGGATGAGTTGATGAGCGAGGTGAGGTAAGGGAGAAGGTCTCCGGAAATGGTCTGGAGAAGAGAGGAGGGGATAGGGTCGAGCGGGCAGGTTGTTGGGCGGCCGGCCGTCACAAGACGCGAGATTTCATCTGGAGAGAGAGGGGAGAAAGAGGTCAGAGCACAGGGTAGGGCAGTGTGAGCAGAACCAGCGGTGTCGTTTGACTTAGCAAACGAGGATCGGATGTCGTCGACCTTCTTTTCAAAATGGTTGACGAAGTCATCTGCAGAGAGGGAGGAGGGGGAGGGGGAGGAGGATTCAGGAGGGAGGAGAAGGTGGCAAAGAGCTTCCTAGGGTTAGAGGCAGATGCTTGGAATTTAGAGTGGTAGAAAGTGGCTTTAGCAGCAGAGACAGAGGAGGAAAATGTAGAGAGGAGGGAGCGAAAGGATGCCAGGTCCGCAGGGAGGCGAGTTTTCCTCCATTTCCGCTCGGCTGCCCGGAGCCCTGTTCTGTGAGCTCGCAATGAGTCGTCGAGCCACGGAGCGGGAGGGGAGGACCGAGCCGGCCTGGAAGATAGGGGACATAGAGAGTCAAAGCATGCAGAAAGGGAGGAGAGGAGGGTTGAGGAGGCAGAATCAGGAGATAGGTTGGAGAAGGTTTGAGCAGAGGGAAGAGATGATAGGATGGAAGAGGAGAGAGTAGCGGGGGAGAGAGAGCGAAGGTTGGGACGGCGCGATACCATCCGAGTAGGGGCAGTGTGGGAAGTGTTGGATGAGAGCGAGAGGGAAAAGGATACAAGGTAGTGGTCGGAGACTTGGAGGGGAGTTGCAATGAGGTTAGTGGAAGAACAGCATCTAGTAAAGATGAGGTCGAGCGTATTGCCTGCCTTGTGAGTAGGGGGAAGGTGAGAGGGTGAGGTCAAAAGAGGAAAGGAGTGGAAAGAAGGAGGCAGAGAGGAATGAGTCAAAGGTAGACGTGGGGAGGTTAAAGTCGCCCAGAACTGTGAGAGGTGAGCCGTCCTCAGGAAAGGAGCTTATCAAGACATCAAGCTCATTGATGAACTCTCCGAGGGGACCTGGAGGGCGATAAATGATAAGGATGTTAAGCTTGAAAGGGCTGGTAACTGTGACAGCATGAAATTCAAAGGAGGCGATAGACAGATGGGTAAGGGGAGAAAGAGAGAATGACCACTTGGGAGAGATGAGGATCCCGGTGCCACCACCCCGCTGACCAGAAGCTCTCGGGGTGTGCGAGAACACGTGGGCGGACGAAGAGAGAGCAGTAGGAGTAGCAGTGTTATCTGTGGTGATCCATGTTTCCGTCAGTGCCAAGAATTCGAGGGACTGGAGGGAGGCATAGGCTGAGATGAACTCTGCCTTGTTGGCCGCAGATCGGCAGTTCCAGAGGCTACCGGAGACCTGGAACTCCACGTGGGTCGTGCGCGCTGGGACCACCAGATTAGGGTGGCCGCGGCCACGCGGTGTGGAGCGTTTGTATGGTCTGTGCAGAGAGGAGATAACAGGGATAGACAGACACATAGTTGACAGGCTACAGAAGAGGCTACGCTAATGCAAGGAGATTGGAATGACAAGTGGACGACACGTCTCGAATGTTCAGAAAGTTAAGCTTACGTAGCAAGAATCTTATTGACTAAAATGATTAAAATGATACAGTACTGCTGAAGTAGGGTAGCTGGCAGTGGCTGCGTTGTTGACTTTGTAGGCTAGCTGGCAGTGGCTGCGTTGTTGACACTATACTAATCAAGTCGTTCCGTTGAGTGTAATAGTTTCTACAGTGCTGCTATTCGGGGGCTAGCTGGCTAGCTAGCAGTGTTGATTACGTTACGTTGCGTTAAAAGAACGACAATAGCTGGCTAGCTAACCTAGAAAATCGCTCTAGACTACACAATTATCTTTGATACACAGACGGCTATGTAGCTAGCTATGTAGCTAGCTACGATCAAACAAATCAAACCGTTGTGCTGTAATGAAATGAAATGAAAATGTGATACTACCTGTGGAGCGAAGCGGAATGCGACCGGGTTGTTGAGTGCGGAAGTTCTATTCAGTAGATGTTGGCTAGCTGTTGGCTAGCTAGCAGTGTCTCCTACGTTAAGGACGACACACCTGTCTATATAAGGTGCCACAGTTAACAGTGCATGTCAGAGCAAAATCCAAGCTATGAAGTTGAGGGGAATTGTCCATAGAGCTCCGAGACAGGATTGTGTCGAGGCACAGATCTGGGGAATTGTACCAAAAAACTTCTGAAGCATTAAAGGTAGAGAGGTATTTGGGAGAAAGGTATTTGGGAGAAAGGTATTTGGGAGAAACTCACCAAATACAGGTGTGCCAAGCTTGTAGCGTCATACCTAAGAAGACTCAAAGGCTGTAATTGCTGCCAAAGGTGCGTCAACAAAGTACTGAGTAAATAGTCTGAATACTTATATAAATGTGTCATTACCGGGTAAAAAAAAAAAAACATTTTCAAAGAAATCGAAAAAGCGTTTATTGCTTTGTCATTATGGGGTATTGTGCGTAGATTGATGAGGGGGTATTTAATCCATCTTAGAATACGGCTGTAATTTCAAGTGGTCTGAATACTTTCTGAATGCACTGTATGTCATTCTTATCCACCATGTTCATTTTGTAGACTGCACATTTTTATTTCCTTGAATATTTATGCATATTACATATAATATAATATAATATAATAATATGAATACTTTTAACATTGCTGATTATATATAGTAATAAAGTGCTAACTATTCCAACTTTGGGATTTACATAAACTCTTGAGGAACTCATGCACCTCTGTTAGCCTCATTGAAGCTACAGAACGTTCAGTGTTCAACCTTCTGTAATCATGAAGTGCTTTGAGAGGGTGATCAAGGCACATATTAACTCCATCATCCCAGACACCCAAGAGTCCCACTCCAATTTGCATACCGCTCCAACAGATCCTAGACGATACAATCTCAATTGCTCTCCACACTGCCCTCACCCACCTAGATAAGAGGAATACCTATGTGAGAATGCAGTTCCTTGACTACAGCTCAGCGTTCAACACCATTGTCCCCTCCAAGCTCATCACCAAGCTTAGAACTCTCGGTCTTAACACCTCCCTCTGCAACTTGATCCTGGACTTCCTGACGGGATGACCCCAGGTGGTGAGGGTAGGCAACATCACCTCTGCCACGCTGACCCTTAACAGGGGCCACAGGGATGTGTGCATAGTCCCCTCCTGTATTCCCTGTTCACCCATGACTGCGTGGCCAAGCACGACTCCAACGCCATCATCAAGTTCACTGACGACACAGCGGTGGTAATCCTGATCACCGGCGATGATGAGTCAGCCGACAGGGAGGAGGTCAGTGACCTGGCAGTGTGGTGCCGGAGCAACAACTTATCCCTCAACGTTAGTAAGATCAATGAGCTGATCATGTACTACAGGAAACTAAGGGGTAAGCACGCCGCAATCCACATCGACGGGGCGGCTGTGGAGCAGGTAGACAGCAGTCGTCAAGAGGGCCTCTTTGCCCTCAGGAGGTTGAAAAAGTTAGTTAAATCTTTAGTAGGTTCTACAGCTGTACCATTGAGAGCATATTGACTGTCTGCATCCCTGCATATTATGGCGATACCAACGCCCTCAATTGCATGGCGCTACAGAAGGTGGTGTGGACAGACCAGTACATCACTGGGGCCGAGCTCCCTGCCATCCAGGACCTCTATATCAGTCAGTTTGAAAAGAATGCCCGGAAAATAGTAAAAGACTCCAAACACCCAAGCCATAGACTATTCTCGCTGATGCCGCACTTCAAGCGGTACAGGTGCATCAAGTCTGACACCAACAGGCTCTTGAACAGCTTCTATCCCCAAGCACAATACGACTGATAAATAGCTAACAAAATAGCTATACGGACTATCGAAGTTAAACTTGTATCATTATTGACCTTTTATCACATTTTTTGCACTGTCGCTATGCACATTCACAGGACCCTACACATTCACAGGACCCTACACATTCACAGGACCCTACACATTCACAGGACCCTACACATTCACAAGGCCCTACACATTCACAAGGCCCTACACATTCACAAGGCCCTACACATTCACAAGGCCCTACACATTCACAGGACCCTACACATTCACAGGACACTACACATTCACAGGACCCTACACATTCACAAGGCCCTACACATTCACAAGGCCCTACACATTCACAAGGCCCTACACATTCACAAGGCCCTACACATTCACAGGACCCTACACATTCACAGGACCCTACACATTCACAAGGCCCTACACATTCACAGGACCCTACACATTCACAGGACCCTACACATTCACAGGACCCTACACATTCACAAGGCCCTACACATTCACAAGGCCCTACACATTCACAGGACCCTACACATTCACAAGGCCCTACACATTCACAAGGCCCTACACATTCACAAGGCCCTACACATTCACAATGCCCTACACATTCACAGGACCCTACAAATTCATAAGGCCCTACACATTCACAGGACCCTACACATTCACACACACTCACTCCAACACACACACACACACACACACACACTCCAACACACACACACACTCACGCACACATAACATGCACATACATTTATATTGACTCGAAACACCCACTCACATACAAGCTGCTGCTACTCTGTTTATCTTATATCCTGTTGCCTAGTCACCTTACCCCTATATATATCTACCTCCATCACTCCAGTATCCCTGTCACCTTACCCCTATATATATCTACCTCCATCACTCCAGTATCCCTGTCACCTTACCCCTATATATATCTACCTCCATCACTCCAGTATCCCTGTCACCTTACCCCTATATATATCTACCTCCATCACTCCAGTATCCCTGTCACCTTACCCCTATATATATCTACCTCCATCACTCCAGTATCCCTGTCACCTTACCCCTATACATATCTATGTCCAACACTCCAGTATCCCTGTCACCTTACCCCTATACATATCTACCTCCATCACTCCAGTATCCCTGTACATATCTACCTCCATCACTTCAGTATCCCCTTACCCCTATATATATCTACCTTCATCACTCTAGTATCCCTGTCACCTTCCCCCTATACATATCTACCTCCATCACCTCAGAATCCCCTTAGCCCTATATATATCTACCTCCATCACTCTAGTATACCTGTCACCTTACCCCTATACATATCTACCTCCATCACTCCAGTATCCCTGTACATATCTACCTCCATCACTTCAGTATCCCCTTACCCCTATATATATCTACCTTCATCACTCTAGTATCCCTGTCACCTTCCCCCTATACATATCTACCTCCATCACCTCAGAATCCCCTTAGCCCTATATATATCTATCTCCATCACTCTAGTATCCCTGTCATCTTACCCCTATATATATCTACCTCCATCACCTCAGAATCCACTTACCCCTATACATATCTATCTCCATCACTCTAGTATCCCTGTCATCTTACCCCTATATATATCTACCTCCATCACCTCAGAATCCACTTACCCCTATACATATCTACCTCCATCACTCTAGTATACCTGTCACCTTACCCCTATATATATCTACCTCCATCACTCCAGTATCCCTGTCACCTTACCCCTATATATATCTACCTCCATCACTCTAGTATCCCTGTCACCTTCCCCCTATACATATCTACCTCCATCACCTCAGAATCCACTTACCCCTATACATATCTATCTCCATCACTCTAGTATCCCTGTCATCTTACCCCTATATATATCTACCTCCATCACCTCAGAATCCACTTACCCCTATACATATCTATCTCCATCACTCTAGTATCCCTGTCATCTTACCCCTATACATATCTACCTCCATCACCTCAGAATCCACTTACCCCTATACATATCTATCTCCATCACTCTAGTATCCCTGTCATCTTACCCCTATATATATCTACCTCCATCACTCCAGTATCCCTGTCACCTTACCCCTATATATATCTACCTCCATCACTCCAGTATCCCTACACATTGTTAATATGGTACTGGAAATGACCCTGTATATAGTCACCATACCCCTATCTACCTCCATCACTCCAGTATCCCTGCACATTGTTAATATGGTACTGGAAATGACCCTGTATATAGTCACCATACCCCTATCTACCTCCATCACTCCAGTATCCCTGTCACCTTACCCCTATGCATATCTACCTCCATCACTCCAGTATCCCTGTCACCTTACCCCTATACATATCTACCTCCATCACTCCAGTATCCCTGCACATTGTTAATATGGTACTGGAAATGACCCTGTATATAGTCACCATACCCCTATCTACCTCCATCACTCCAGTATCCCTGTCACCTTACCCCTATACATATCTACCTCCATCACTCCAGTATCCCTGCACATTGTTAATATGGTACTGGAAATGACCCTGTATATAGTCACCATACCCCTATCTACCTCCATCACTCCAGTATCCCTGTCACCTTACCCCTAAGCATATCTACCTCCATCACTCCAGTATCCCTGTCACCTTACCCCTATACATATCTACCTCCATCACTCCAGTATCCCTGTCACCTTACCCCTATATATATCTACCTCCATCACTCTAGTATCCCTGTCTCCTTACCCCTATACATATCTACCTCCATCACTCCAGTATCCCTGTCTCCTTACCCCTATATATATCTACCTCCATCACTCCAGTATCCCTGTACATATCTACCTCCATCACTTCAGTATCCCCTTACCCCTATACATATCTACCTCCATCACTTCAGTATCCCAGTCACCTTCCCCCTATACATATCTACCTCCAACACTCCAGTATCCCTGTCACCTTACCCCTATACATATCTACCTCCATCACTCCAGTATCCCTGTCACCTTCCCCCTATACATATCTACCTCCATCACCTCAGAATCCACTTACCCCTATACATATCTATCTCCATCACTCTAGTATCCCTGTCATCTTACCCCTATATATATCTACCTCCATCACTCCAGTATCCCTGTCACCTTACCCCTATACATATCTACCTCCATCACTCCAGTATCCCTGTACATATCTACCTCCATCACTCCAGTATCCCTGTCACCTTACCCCTATACATATCTACCTCTATCACTCCAGTATCCCTGTACATATCTACCTCCATCACTTCAGTATCCCCTTACCCCTATACATATCTACCTCCATCACTCCAGTAACCCTGTGACCTTCCCCCTATACATATCTATGTCCAACACTCCAGTATCCCTGTCACCTTACCCCTATATATATACACCTCCATCACTCCAGTATCCCTGTCACCTTACCCTTATACATATCTACCTCCATCACTCCAGTATCCCTGTCACCTTACCCCTATATATATCTACCTCCATCACTCCAGTATCCCTGTCACCTTACCCTTATACATATCTACCTCCATCACTCTAGTATCCCTGTCACCTTACCCCTATACATATCTACCTCCATCACTCTAGTATCCCTGTCACCTTACCCCGATACATATCTACCTCCATCACTTCAGTATCCCCTTACCCCTATATATATATCTACCTTCATCACTCTAGTATCCCTGTCACCTTCCCCCTATACATATCTACCTCCATCACCTCAGAATCCCCTTACCCCTATATATATATCTACCTTCATCACTCTAGTATCCCTGTCACCTTACCCCTATACATATCTACCTCCATCACTCCAGTATCCCTGCACATTGTTAATATGGTACTGGAACTGACCCTGTATATAGTCACCATACCCCTATCTACCTCCATCACTCCAGTATCCCTGCACATTGTCAATATGGTACTGGAAATGACCCTGTATATAGTCACCATACCCCTATCTACCTCCATCACTCCAGTATCCCTGTCACCTTACCCCTATGCATATCTACCTCCATCACTCCAGTATCCCTGTCACCTTACCCCTATATATATCTACCTCCATCACTCCAGTATCCCTGTCACCTTACCCCTATGCATATCTACCTCCATCACTCCAGTATCCCAGTCACCTTCCCCCTATACATATCTATGTCCAACACTCCAGTATCCCTGTCACCTTACCCCTATATATATATACCTCCATCACTCCAGTATCCCTGTCACCTTACCCTTATACATATCTACCTCCATCACTCCAGTATCCCTGTCACCTTACCCCTATATATATCTACCTCCATCACTCCAGTATCCCTGTCACCTTACCCTTATACATATCTACCTCCATCACTCTAGTATCCCTGTCACCTTACCCCTATACATATCTACCTCCATCACTCCAGTATCCCTGTCACCTTACCCCTTATACATATCTACCTCCATCACTCTAGTATCCCTGTCACCTTACCCCGATCCATATCTACCTCCATCACTTCAGTATCCCCTTACCCCTATATATATATCTACCTTCATCACTCTAGTATCCCTGTCACCTTCCCCCTATACATATCTACCTCCATCACCTCAGAATCCCCTTACCACTATATATATATCTACCTTCATCACTCTAGTATCCCTGTCACCTTACCCCTATACATATCTACCTCCATCACTCCAGTATCCCTGCACATTGTTAATATGGTACTGGAACTGACCCTGTATATAGTCACCATACCCCTATCTACCTCCATCACTCCAGTATCCCTGTCACCTTACCCCTATATATATCTACCTCCATCACTCCAGTATCCCTGCACATTGTCAATATGGTACTGGAAATGACCCTGTATATGTCACCCTATCTATATAGTCACCATACCCCTATCTATCTACCTCCATCACTCCAGTATCCCTGTCACCTTCCCCCTATGCATATCTACCTCCATCACTCCAGTATCCCTGTCACCTTCCCCTATACATATCTACCCCAGTATCCCTGTCACTCCAGTATCCCTCCATCACTCTAGTATCCCTGTCACCCCTATACATATCTACCTCCAGTATCACTCCAGTATCCCTGTCACCTTACCCCTATATATATCTACCTCCATCACTCCAGTATCCCTACCTTACCCTTATACATATCTACCTCCATCACTCTAGTATCCCTGTCACCTTACCCCTATACATATCTACCTCCATCACTCCAGTATCCCTGTCACCTTACCCCTTATACATATCTACCTCCATCACTCCAGTATCCCACCTTACCCCTATACATATCTACCTCCATCACTCCAGTATCCCCTTACCCCTTATACATATCTACCTCCATCACTCCAGTATCCCTGTCCCCTTACCCCTTACATATCTACCTCCATCACAGTATCCCTGTCACCTTACCCCTATATATATCTACCTCCATCACTCCAGTATCCCTGTCACCTTACCCTTATACATATCTACCTCCATCACTCTAGTATCCCTGTCACCTTACCCCTATACATATCTACCTCCATCACTCCAGTATCCCTGTCACCTTACCCTTATACATATCTACCTCCATCACTCTAGTATCCCTGTCACCTTACCCCGATCCATATCTACCTCCATCACTTCAGTATCCCCTTACCCCTATATATATATCTACCTTCATCACTCTAGTATCCCTGTCACCTTCCCCCTATACATATCTACCTCCATCACCTCAGAATCCCCTTACCACTATATATATATCTACCTTCATCACTCTAGTATCCCTGTCACCTTACCCCTATACATATCTACCTCCATCACTCCAGTATCCCTGCACATTGTTAATATGGTACTGGAACTGACCCTGTATATAGTCACCATACCCCTATCTACCTCCATCACTCCAGTATCCCTGCACATTGTCAATATGGTACTGGAAATGACCCTGTATATAGTCACCATACCCCTATCTACCTCCATCACTCCAGTATCCCTGTCACCTTCCCCCTATGCATATCTACCTCCATCACTCCAGTATCCCTGTCACCTTCCCCCTATACATATCTATGTCCAACACTCCAGTATCCCTGTCACCTTACCCCTATACATATCTACCTCCATCACTCCAGTATCCCTGTCTCCTTACCCTTATACATATCTACCTCCATCACTCCAGTATCCCTGTCACCTTACCCCTATACATATCTATGTCCAACACTCCAGTATCCCTGTCACCTTACCCCTATACATATCTACCTCCATCACTCCAGTATCCCTGCACATTGTCAATATGGTACTGGAAATGACCCTGTATATAGTCACCATACCCCTATCTACCTCCATCACTCCAGTATCCCTGTCACCTTCCCCCTATGCATATCTACCTCCATCACTCCAGTATCCCTGTCACCTTCCCCCTATACATATCTATGTCCAACACTCCAGTATCCCTGTCACCTTACCCCTATACATATCTACCTCCATCACTCCAGTATCCCTGTCTCCTTACCCTTATACATATCTACCTCCATCACTCCAGTATCCCTGTCACCTTACCCCTATACATATCTATGTCCAACACTCCAGTATCCCTGTCACCTTACCCCTATACATATCTACCTCCATCACTCCAGTATCCCTGCACATTGTCAATATGGTACTGGAAATGACCCTGTATATAGTCACCATACCCCTATCTACCTCCATCACTCCAGTATCCCTGTCACCTTCCCCCTATGCATATCTACCTCCATCACTCCAGTATCCCTGTCACCTTCCCCCTATACATATCTATGTCCAACACTCCAGTATCCCTGTCACCTTACCCCTATACATATCTACCTCCATCACTCCAGTATCCCTGTCTCCTTACCCTTATACATATCTACCTCCATCACTCCAGTATCCCTGTCACCTTCCCCCTATACATATCTATGTCCAACACTCCAGTATCCCTGTCACCTTACCCCTATACATATCTACCTCCATCACTCCAGTATCCCTGTCTCCTTACCCCTATACATATCTACCTCCATCACTCCAGTATCCCTGTCTCCTTACCCTTATACATATCTACCTCCAACACTCCAGTATCCCTGTCACCTTACCCCTATACATATCTACCTCTATCACTCCAGTATCCCTGTACATATCTACCTCCATCACTTCAGTATCCCCTTACCCCTATACATATCTACCTCCATCACTCCAGTAACCCTGTGACCTTCCCCCTATACATATCTATGTCCAACACTCCAGTATCCCTGTCACCTTACCCCTATATATATATACCTCCATCACTCCAGTATCCCTGTCACCTTACCCTTATACATATCTACCTCCATCACTCCAGTATCCCTGTCACCTTACCCCTATATATATCTACCTCCATCACTCCAGTATCCCTGTCACCTTACCCTTATACATATCTACCTCCATCACTCTAGTATCCCTGTCACCTTACCCCTATACATATCTACCTCCATCACTCTAGTATCCCTGTCACCTTACCCCGATACATATCTACCTCCATCACTTCAGTATCCCCTTACCCCTATATATATATCTACCTTCATCACTCTAGTATCCCTGTCACCTTACCCCTATACATATCTACCTCCATCACTCCAGTATCCCTGCACATTGTTAATATGGTACTGGAACTGACCCTGTATATAGTCACCATACCCCTATCTACCTCCATCACTCCAGTATCCCTGCACATTGTCAATATGGTACTGGAAATGACCCTGTATATAGTCACCATACCCCTATCTACCTCCATCACTCCAGTATCCCTGTCACCTTACCCCTATGCATATCTACCTCCATCACTCCAGTATCCCTGTCACCTTACCCCTATACATATCTACCTCCATCACTCTAGTATCCCTGTCCCCTTACCCCTATACATATCTACCTCCATCACTCCAGTATCCCTGCACATTGTTAATATGGTATTGGAACTGACTTTTTAAAATATTTCCTGTATATAGCATGCTTATTTACTTTGTGTATTTCATATTTCTTATTCTTATTTCTCGTGTTGGTTTTTTCTAGTAATACACTGTTATAGATTATGGCATTGTTGGTTTTTGAGTTTGCAGGAAAGGCATTTCACTGTACTTGTGCATGTGACATTAAATCACACCCCTACTGGGACACGATTCCACTCCAGGGTTCCTCCAGGAACCATTAATACATTGAACCATTAAAAGGTTCCTCAACTAACCAAAGGTGCAAATATGAACCATTGAATAGCAATGGTTCCTTGAGGAACTCCAGGGTTCCTCAAGTCATCACTAATTCTAAGAGTTTACGGAGCCTCATCCTGTTGAATTCTGTAGGATAGTGTGTTGAGGACCCTCATAAACCCTCCAACAAAAATTTGCTCAGGGTTCAACGTTATTACGATGGCATCTCTGTGAGTAAGCCCTTTTACAGGGCAACAACATTATGCACGGGCTTCATCGCAGGTTATCCAAAAACATGCCATCGCTGACATGCCCTCCTAATGTGACTGCTGACATGTTGGGTGTGAAGCCAACCACAGGGGGGAAACTCATTCCTCAACTAGGTTTTTATTGCAGTCATGTCAAGAGGTTGATTGATATGCCATTATGACAGAGCATTCCATACCTTTCTGTTATATGCTACTGGGCTTAAAACCATAGAAATATAATAATTATAAGTAGTTTGATTTGTTCTAATACTACTGATGGAAATGGGGATTCTCCATTACAGTAAACTATCAAAAACATATTCTAACCAATGAAATTGACCAGTAGGGACACCTATAAGATGTACACTACATGATCAAAAATATATGGACAGCTGCTCGTCGAACATCTCATTCTAAAATCATGGGCATTAATATGGAGTTGGTCCCACCTTTGCTACAATAACAGCCTCCACTATTTTGGGAAGGCATTCCACTAGATGTTGGAACATTGCTGCAGGGACTTGTTTCCATTCAGCCACAAGAGCATTAATAGGTTGGGCACTGATGTTGGGCGATTAGGCCTGGCTCACAATCTACATTCCAGTTCATCCCAAAGGTGTTCGATGGGGTTGAGGTCAGGGCTCTATGCAGGCCAGTCAAGTTCATCCACACTGATCTCAACAAACAATTTCTGTATTGACCTTGCTTTGTGCACGGGGACATTGTCATGCTGAAACAGGAAAGGGCCTTCCCCAAACTGTTGCCACAAAGTTGGAAGCACAGAATCGTCAGAATGTCATTGTATGCTGTAGCGTTAACATTTCCCTTCACTGGAACTAAGAGGCCTAGTCTGAACCATGAAAAACAGCCCCAGACCATTATTCCTCCTCCACCAAACATTACAGTTGGCACTATGCATTGGAGCAGATAGCGTTCTCCTGGCATCTGCCAAACTCAGTCGGACTGCCAGATGATGAAGCGTGATTCATCACTCCAGAGAACGCGTTTCCACTGCTCCAGAGTCCAATGGCGGCGAGCTATACACCACTCCAGCTGACGCTTGGCATTGCACATGGAGATCTTAGGCTTGTGTGCAGCTGCTCGGCCATGGAAATTCATTTCATGACGCTCCCAACTAACAGTGACGTTGCTTCCAGAGGCCGTTTTGGAACTCGGTAGTGGGTGTTGCAAGCGAGGACGGATGATTTTTACGCACGTCTTTCAGAATTCGGCAGTCCCATTCTGTGAGCTTGTGTGGCCTACCACTTCACATCTGAGCCGTTGTTGCTCCTAGAAGTTTCCACTTCACAATAACAGCACTTACAGTTGACCCAAGGCAGCTCTAGCAGGGCAGACATTTGACAAACTGACTTGTTGGAAAGGTGGCATCCTATGACGGATTCTACTGCCGGTGTTTGTCTATGGAGATTGCATGGCTGTGTGCTCGATTTTATACACATGTCAGCAACGGGTGTGGCTGAAATGGCCAAATCCACTAATTTGAAGGGGTGTCCACATACTTTTGTGTATATAGTGTATTTTTTAATCACTCGTGGAAAAACATTGTGCATCCTTGCCAAATAGTATGAGCTGTGGGTATTAAGTAAACATTTGTGCAAATGACAGAACTGTGGTACAGTAGTAGTATTGCCTCTGGTTTTCCCAATTTTGGACAGTCCCCAGGAGATTGGTGGCAGCTTAATTGGGGAGAACGGACTTGTGTTAATGTCTGGAGTAGGATGAGTGGAATTTGATCAAATACATAAAATACATGGTTTCCAGGTGTTTGATGGGATTCCATTTGCTACCTTCCGGCCATTATTATGAGCCGTCCTCCCCTCCGCAGCCTCCCGTGGTGGACTCCACTAGGGTTCAAGCGAACCGCTTCACCTTTTGTTCACCTTCAGTTTATGCCGATATGTTTATTTATAAAGCGGGGGCAAGGGGTACTTCCTCGGTCTATCTGGAGTCATGCGATCGTCACAACATTGATCCATAATTTAATGGTGTAGGCTCAACGGCTACACCATGCAGGACTGATCCCTGATTGGTTATGGGTTCGTCCGGAATAAACACTCTCAGAGTATATATATATTGGGGAAGGTGTGACAGTTCCAAGAAAATAGATGGCTGAGTAGTTCCAAGTTTCCAACAACTTACGCAAATACATTCATTCGTGTTGAGCGCCAAGTGCCCCAGTGCATATCCGCTATTAGCCTATCGCTGGTTGAGAGAATGAGGGCACAAATCCAAAAGGTAAAACAGATTGTCGAATTGTTAAAGAAGAAGACGGTTGGGTTGCAGCACTACAAGCCAACGTCTTCAGTGTCCAGGACGGACCCGAAGGATTCTGAGGAGGTTGCGCCTTGTGGACAAAGTCTTCCCTTGCAAACTCAGAGCCTTTATTCGATACCTGGACCCACCAATTGGCCCTTATTTGGCAGTTTGATAGAACTACTCCGCAAAGGAGGGCTGCAAAGACAACATGATGCATTGGTAAATGATAAAACAATTATTATAATTAGGCTATAGGATTAATAACATTAAGCATTGAAAACAACATTTAATTTTCTAGAGAAAATATACACAGTTTAATAAACAATAACATTTGTTTTGGGTGAAGTAAATGTATTGTGAATTATATTTATTTATTTTAGATTGATTACCACAAGAAATTCGGCAAGATTTTCCGGATGAAACTCGGCTCCTTTGAATCGGTCCATATTGGCGCACCTTGCTTGCTGGAAACGCTCTACAGAAATGAGAGCGTTTACCCGCAGCGTATGGAGATTAAACCCTGGAAAGCCTACCGAGACTTCAGAGACGAAGCATATGGACTTCTAATTCGGTAAGTAGCAATTTTCAATATTAATATGATATCAAGCTATTTGCTTAGCAGTAGTATACAGATAAAAATAGCTCATATTTCCCCGCATGATTTTTAGGGAAGGGAAAGACTGGCAGAGGATGAGAAGCGCATTTCAGCAGAAATTGATGAAACCCACCGAAGTCGCGAAACTTGATGGAAAAATAAATCAGGTTTGTAAGATCATTTTCTCTGCGTTAAAACAGTACAATTCAACGTGAATTTGATCAAAGAATGTCTGGTATTTACTGTCATTTCTGTCTCCAAAATGTAGGTGTTGTCGGATTTCGTTAGTAGAATTGGACAAGTGACTGACAATGGACGATTTGAGGACTTGTACTTCGAATTTAATAAATGGTCAATGGAGAGTACGTACTCTATTGAATGATTAGGCTATAAATAACGAACATATTTGTAGTTAGATATCAATTGTTGCTTATATCTAATTCAGATGTATTAAATACATTACATTATTCTAAATATAATGTTATTGTTAAAAAAAACAATTTAGTAAACCTCTTATTAGAATGAATACACGGTATAATTGTTTGTTTCTCAGCATGAGCTCATTCATTCATAAATCAATTCATGTTTTCAAATGTTTATGATCTGATTGTTGATCCTCGTTATACTTACAGCCATTTGCTTAGTGCTCTATGACAAAAGATTCGGACTTCTGCATGACAACGTCAACGAGGAGGCTATGACCTTTATCATGTCCATAAAAACAGTAAGTGGTTCATGATTTTACACATCGAATTACTATCTGCATAGTGAAGGGTAGACTGTATTGTGGGCGCAGCTGAAGACCCCCAACTTGATAACCTTAGTGATCTTTCTGGAGTATTGGGAAGTAGTGAACTACAACTAATAGTTTAACTCGAATTTGCAGTAGCTTGGTGGTAGTTGAATTAAATTATAATTTTGCTTGTGTTAACTACTTTTTTGCCATGTAGCAGTGTAGCTAACTATTGGAACTACACACTACTGTTTTATCATGTAGCAGTGTAGATAACTACTGGAACTACACACTACTGTTTTACCATGTAGCAGTGTAGATAACTACTGGAACTACACACTACTGTTTTATCATGTAGCAGTGTAGATAACTACTGGAACTACACACTACTGTTTTATCATGTAGCAGTGTAGATAACTATTGGAACTACACACTGCTGTTTTACCATGTAGCAGTGTAGATAACTACTGGAACTACACACTACTGTTTTATCATGTAGCAGTGTAGATAACTACTGGAACTACACACTACTGTTTTATCATGTAGCAGTGTAGATAACTACTGGAACTACACACTACTGTTTTATCATGTAGCAGTGTAGATAACTACTGGAACTACACACTACTGTTTTATCATGTAGCAGTGTAGATAACTACTGGAACTACACACTACTGTTTTATCATGTAGCAGTGTAGATAACTACTGGAACTACACACTACTGTTTTATCATGTAGCAGTGTAGATAACTACTGGAACTACACACTACTGTTTTATCATGTAGCAGTGTAGATAACTACTGGAACTACACACTACTGTTTTATCATGTAGCAGTGTAGATAACTACTGGAACTACACACTACTGTTTTATCATGTAGCAGTGTAGATAACTACTGGAACTACACACTACTGTTTTATCATGTAGCAGTGTAGATAACTACTGGAACTACACACTACTGTTTTATCATGTAGCAGTGTAGATAACTACTGGAACTACACACTACTGTTTTATCATGTAGCAGTGTAGATAACTACTGGAACTACACACTACTGTTTTATCATGTAGCAGTGTAGATAACTACTGGAACTACACACTACTGTTTTATCATGTAGCAGTGTAGATAACTACTGGAACTACACACTACTGTTTTATCATGTAGCAGTGTAGATAACTACTGGAACTACACACTACTGTTTTATCATGTAGCAGTGTAGATAACTACTGGAACTACACACTACTGTTTTATCATGTAGCAGTGTAGATAACTACTGGAACTACACACTACTGTTTTATCATGTAGCAGTGTAGATAACTACTGGAACTACACACTACTGTTTTATCATGTAGCAGTGTAGATAACTACTGGAACTACACACTACTGTTTTACCATGTAGCAGTGTAGATAACTACTGGAACTACACACTACTGTTTTATCATGTAGCAGTGTAGATAACTACTGGAACTACACACTACTGTTTTATCATGTAGCAGTGTAGATAACTACTGGAACTACACACTACTGTTTTATCATGTAGCAGTGTAGATAACTACTGGAACTACACACTACTGTTTTATCATGTAGCAGTGTAGATAACTACTGGAACTACACACTACTGTTTTATCATGTAGCAGTGTAGATAACTACTGGAACTACACACTACTGTTTTACCATGTAGCAGTGTAGATAACTACTGGAACTACACACTACTGTTTTATCATGTAGCAGTGTAGATAACTACTGGAACTACACACTACTGTTTTATCATGTAGCAGTGTAGATAACTACTGGAACTACACACTACTGTTTTATCATGTAGCAGTGTAGATAACTACTGGAACTACACACTACTGTTTTATCATGTAGCAGTGTAGATAACTACTGGAACTACACACTACTGTTTTATCATGTAGCAGTGTAGATAACTACTGGAACTACACACTACTGTTTTACCATGTAGCAGTGTAGATAACTACTGGAACTACACACTACTGTTTTATCATGTAGCAGTGTAGATAACTACTGGAACTACACACTACTGTTTTATCATGTAGCAGTGTAGATAACTACTGGAACTACACACTACTGTTTTATCATGTAGCAGTGTAGATAACTACTGGAACTACACACTACTGTTTTACCATGTAGCAGTGTAGATAACTACTGGAACTACACACTACTGTTTTATCATGTAGCAGTGTAGATAACTACTGGAACTACACACTACTGTTTTATCATGTAGCAGTGTAGATAACTACTGGAACTACACACTACTGTTTTATCATGTAGCAGTGTAGATAACTACTGGAACTACACACTACTGTTTTATCATGTAGCAGTGTAGATAACTACTGGAACTACACACTACTGTTTTATCATGTAGCAGTGTAGATAACTACTGGAACTACACACTACTGTTTTATCATGTAGCAGTGTAGATAACTACTGGAACTACACACTACTGTTTTATCATGTAGCAGTGTAGATAACTACTGGAACTGCACACTACTGTTTTATCATGTAGCAGTGTAGATAACTACTGGAACTACACACTACTGTTTTACCATGTAGCAGTGTAGATAACTACTGGAACTACACACTACTGTTTTATCATGTAGCAGTGTAGATAACTACTGGAACTACACACTACTGTTTTATCATGTAGCAGTGTAGATAACTACTGGAACTACACACTACTGTTTTACCATGTAGCAGTGTAGATAACTACTGGAACTACACACTACTGTTTTATCATGTAGCAGTGTAGATAACTACTGGAACTACACACTACTGTTTTATCATGTAGCAGTGTAGATAACTACTGGAACTACACACTACTGTTTTATCATGTAGCAGTGTAGATAACTACTGGAACTACACACTACTGTTTTACCATGTAGCAGTGTAGATAACTACTGGAACTACACACTACTGTTTTATCATGTAGCAGTGTAGATAACTACTGGAACTACACACTACTGTTTTACCATGTAGCAGTGTAGATAACTACTGGAACTACACACTACTGTTTTATCATGTAGCAGTGTAGATAACTACTGGAACTACACACTACTGTTTTATCATGTAGCAGTGTAGATAACTACTGGAACTACACACTACTGTTTTTGCAAAAATATAATAAAACATATGTGAAGTAGTCAATAATTTCAGACCTGCCTAATAGTAACTTGAAACACTTTTGTGTGCCTAATTCTCACTTTTTGTCTTTAATAGGAAAAAAATACCACGTTAAATTACATTCTCTTAACAATCTGACTCTAGTGAACTGTTCTTGCAATTTGTCGTCGATGACACTTCAGATTTACATGTTATAAAATTTTGTTATAATTTTCACTAAGCAGTTCGGAGGCTACTTGTTCAAAGTGACTTTAGTTAATTAAATTATGTTTTTCTAAAGGGCATTAGAGCTAGGGCTCTAAAGCTTTAGTGTAGCTTAACTTATTCTGGTGTGAAGTAATGTGTATCTTGGTGAACTATATTTTTGGAGTAGCTTCTTAGCACTGGCTTTTTGTGACACACCTAGGCTGCAGGCTCCCTCTCTGAGCCTATAGAAAGAGCGCAGGTCATTGAGTTCACGTGAATGAGTGGGCTATAATCGCCACAGCGACAGTTACTGATGTGCAATAGACTATCTCTCGGCTGGGGGCTGGCTGTAAATTACTGGAGCAAATCAATAATACCACATGCAGGAGACAAAAACATCGTAAAAAAGGTCATAACATTTTTTGTTATAGTAACCATGGCCATGTGCTATAAATTGCCATTGAAATACTGTAGGAAGACCTTGGAAATGAATGAATGGTTACTTGCAAAAATAGATTGTTACTGTATGTCTTTATTTGATTTTTACATTTAAAGTCTCTCGCTCTCTCTTGCTCTCTCTCCCTCTCTCTCTCTCTCTCTCTCTCTCTCTCTCTCTCTCTCTCTCTCTCTCTCTCTCTCTCTCTCTCTCTCTCTCTCTCTCTCTCTATGTAGATGATGAGCACATTTGGTATAATGATGGTCACGCCAGTGGAGCTCCACAAAAGACTGAACACCAAAACGTGGCAGGCCCACACTATGGCATGGGACCGTATATTCAGCATAGGTACAAACAACCTCTAACACCTTTTAAATGTCCACTGACTCTTGCTTGCAACTCCCCTCCCCATCCCTCTAAAGTAACCTCCCCTCCCCATCCCTCTAAAGTAACCTCCCCTCCCCATCCCTCTAAAGTAACCTCCCCTCCATGTCCCTTCTGTCCCCCCTGAAACCTCCCCTCCATGTCCCTTCCGTCCCCCCTGAAACCTCCCCTCCACGTCCCTTCTGTCCCCCCTGAAACCTCCCCTCCATGTCCCTTCCGTCCCCCCTGAAACCTCCCCTCCACATCCCTTCTGTCCCCCTGAAACCTCCCTCCATGTCCCTTCTGTCCCCCTGAAACCTCCCTCCATGTCCCTTCTGTCCCCCTGAAATCTCCCTCCATGTCCCTTCTGTCCCCCTGAAACCTCCCCTCCATGTCCCTTCTGTCCCCCCTGAAACATCCCCTCCATGTCCCCCTGAAACCTCCCCTGCATGTTCCCTTCTGTCCCCCTGAAACATCCCCTCCATGTCCCTTCTGTCCCCCCTGAAACATCCCCTCCATGTCCCCCCTGAAACATCCCCTCCATGTCCCCTCTGAAACCTCCCTCCATGTCCCTTCTGTCCCCCTGAAACATCCCTCCATGTCCCCCTGAAACATCCCTCCATGTCCCCTCTGAAACCTCCCCTCCACGTCCCTTCTGTCCCCCTGAAACCTCCCCTCCATGTCCCTTCTGTCCCCCCTGAAACCTCCCCTCCATGTCCCTTCTGTCCCCCCTGAAACCTCCCCTCCATGTCCCTTCTGTCCCCCTGAAACATCCCCTCCATGTCCCCCCTGAAACCTCCCCTCCATGTTCCCTTCTGTCCCCCTGAAACATCCCTCCATGTCCCTTCTGTCCCCCCTGAAACATCCCCTCCATGTCCCCCCTGAAACATCCCCTCCATGTCCCCCCTGAAACATCCCTCCATGTCCCCTCTGAAACCTCCCCTCCATGTCCCTTCTGTCCCCCCTGAAACATCCCCTCCATGTCCCCCCTGAAACATCCCCTCCATGTCCCCTCTGAAACCTCCCCTCCACGTCCCTTCTGTCCCCCCTGAAACCTCCCCTCCACGTCCCTTCTGTCCCCCCTGAAACCTCCCCTCCATGTCCCTTCTGTCCCCCCTGAAACATCCCCTCCATGTCGTGGTCCTTCTGTAGCTCAGTTGGTAGAGCATGGCGCTTGTAACGCCAGGGTAGTGGGTTCGATTACCGGGACCACCCATACGTAGAATGTATGCACACATGACTGTAAGTCGCTTTGGATAAAAGCGTCTGCTAAATGGCATAACAAATAAAAAAAAATAAAAAAATAAAAAAAAATAAAAAAATGTCCCCTCTGAAACCTCCCCTCCATGTGCCTTCTGTCCCCCCTGAAACCTCCCCTCCATGTCCCCCCTGAAACCTCCCCTCCATGTCCCTTCTGTCCCCCTGAAACATCCCCTCCATGTCCCCCCCCGAAACCTCCCCTCCATGTCCCTTCTGTCCCCCCTGAAACCTCCCCTCCATGTCCCTTCTGTCCCCCCTGAAACCCCTCCACGTCCCTTCTGTCCCCCCTGAAACCTCCCCTCCATGTTCCCTTCTGTCCCCCCTGAAACATCCCCTCCATGTCCCCCCGAAACCTCCCCTCCATGTCCCTTCTGTCCCCCTGAAACCTCCCCTCCATGTCCCTTCCGTCCCTCTTGAAACCTCCCCTCCACGTCCCTTCTGTCCCCCTCGAAACCTCCCCTCCATGTCCCTTCTGTCCCCCCTGATACCTCCCCTCCATGTCCCTTCTGTCCCCCCTGAAACATCCCCTCCATGTCCCCCCTGAAACCTCCCCTCCACGTCCCTTCTGTCCCCCCTGAAACCCCTCCACGTCCCTTCTGTCCCCCCTGAAACCTCCCCTCTATGTTCCCTTCTGTCCCCCCTGAAACATCCCCTCCATGTCCCCGCTGAAACCTCCCCTCCATGTCCCTCTGTCCCCCTGAAACATCCCCTCCCTGTCCCCCCTGAAACCTCCCCTCCATGTCCCCCCTGAAACCTCCCCTCTATGTCCCTTCTGTCCCCCCTGAAACCTCCCCTCCATGTCCCTTCTGTCCCCCCTGAAACCTCCCCTCCATGTCCTCCCTGAAACCTCCCCTCCATGTCCCTTCTGTCCCCCCTGAAAACTCCCCTCCATGTCCCTTCTGTCCCCCCTGAAACCTCCCCTCCATGTCCCCTCCGTCCCTCCTGAAACCTCCCCTCCATGTCCCTTCTGTCCCCCCTGAAACCTCCCCTCCATGTCCCCTCCGTCCCTCGTGAAATCTCCCCTCCATGTCCCCTCTGTCCCCCCTGAAACCTCCCCTCCATGTCCCTTCTGTCCCCCCTGAAACCTCCCTCCATGTCCCCTCCCCTCCGTCCCTCCTGAAACCTCCCCTCCATGTCCCCTCCGTCCCTCCTGAAACCTCCCCTCCATGTTCCCTCTGTCCCCCCTGAAACCTCCCCTCCATGTTCCCTTCTGTCCCCCTGAAACCTCCCCTCCATGTCCCCTCTGTCCCCCTGAAACCTCCCTCCATGTCCCTTCTGTCCCCCCTGAAACCTCCCCTCCATGTCCCCTCCGTCCCTCCTGAAACCTCCCCTCCATGTCCCCTCCGTCCCTCCTGAAACCTCCCATCCATGTTCCCTCTGTCCCCCTGAAACCTCCCCTCCATGTTCCCTTCTGTCCCCCCTGAAACCTCCCCTCCATGTCCCCCCTGAAACCTCCCCTCCATGTCCCCTCCGTCCCCCCTGAAACCTCCCCTCCATGTCCCCTCTGTCCCCCCTGAAACCTCTCTTCCATGTCTAAACCACGTCTAAAACAACAATCTTCTTTTCCCCCTTTCTTAAACTCACAACCTCCATATCAACCCTCCAACCCTCGCTCTCACGTCCAGCCCACCTCCCTCTAAAGGAACTTCCTCTCCATGTCCTCTCTCCCTGATGAAACCTCTCAGGCCGCCACATTCACTTTCAACCCCTCCCTAGGCAACCCCCCAATCCCTACACCACAGCGCGTGTTTTGCAGCTCTTTCTCCAGATGATGTATGACCCACAAACTGTTATGAGCACATTTCCAGTCAGGTGATAGCAGAGAGAGAGATATGAGCAGGGTGCCTCTGTGATCAATGCAGTTGGCTCTACACTTCTTACATGACACCGCCAGAGTGGTAGTAAACCGGATGACCTAAGAGGGAGAAGTCTCCCAAATATTTGTATTTGTAATAGTGGGAGGGATGGCGGGATAGAGGGCTGGAGGGGAGGAGGGAGGTGTGGAATGTTGGCTCAGGACTTTGCCACTGATCGTTTTTTGTGTTGCTTGCTTGGCCGTGCCCCCCCCACACACACGCACACTCACTGGTGTAGCACAACACCCTAGGCAGGAGGCCAATGAGCTTCGAACCTCCCTGAAGTTGTGCCCCCCAGATAGCCATGAATTATATAATGAACTATATAATGTTCTTTATTACAGTAAATTAGCTTTAAAACTGCAACATTTTCTCTGTCTCATGGCAAAAGGGGTTGGAAATTAGCTCAGGGATTCTTGAAAGTTGGGACAATCCTTGTTCGGCAGGGAGTCTTTCTTTTTATATAAAAAAAATATTTAGTTGCATTATTTGTGCTTAAAATCTGCATTTACAGGAATGTTATAAGTGAAAATATTTGTTTGTGAATTTTCTAAATACTTTCAATATTACTAATGTCCATGTCGGCTCTATGCCTTGAAATGCCCTTGTCCGGAGGTAAAGGATTCAATAGTCAAACTCTTCCAAAAAGTATTTAAAATTAAAATATATGGCAATAATGGTTATTAACTGAAAAGTTATCTAATGTAGTTTCTTGCAATAGCCTTCTGTGACTTTAAAGAATATTTCTATCAAAACTGTATCAAAATTCCTAAAAAATGTGTCCAGAGATTTGGTGAACTGTCAGATTTGTCAAAAATCCTAAATGAATCAGGAATAAGCAGGGACAGCTATATCATACGACGGACCCCTTCTTCATGTCCTCATTACACTTAGTTCTCTACTTTTGATAGATTTAAACAAACAATATCGAAATTGCCATGGTCACAACAGTAAACTGCCAACTCTATCTGCCTGATAGAATATTAATTTTAGTTCAAATATGCTGTCACGTCTAATCAAGGTGGGTGGAATCAGGCGCAGAGAGCAGATAACTATAAAGTTTATTCTCCGGTGAACAAAATAAACACGGTCAACCCAAGAACACACAGGGTGAAATTATCCAAAACAGGATAACAGACTAACCGGAGAATAATAAACACAATAACACCAACAGACGAAATGAATGACAAAACAAACAATCCCGCACAAAACAAGGGCGGGACAACCTACATTATATACAGATACTAATAAACTAACACACAGGTGAAAACATTCAGACAAAACCAACAGATACACAAAAAAGGATCGGTAGTGGCTAGTAGGACGGTGACGACGACCGCCGAGCACCGCCTGAACGGGCAGGAGAGCCAACCTCGGCGGAAGTCGTGACATATGCTATAAAGTTATACATTTGTTATAAAGTTATAAAGCAACTGAGGAAGAACTAAATTGCTATTTTGTATATCACTTGAATGAAGATTTTTTTTTTTATCTCTGTAAAACATCTACTCTTGTCAGGTGTCAGTGTGCAGAGGTGAGGACGGAGTCAGGCGCAGGACAAAGAACTGAGTAAAATAATGTACTTTGGGCCTCCCGGGTGGCGCAGTGGTTAAGGGCGCTGTACTACCAGAGACTCTGGGTTCGCGCCCAGGCTCTGTCGCAACACACAATTGGCCTAGCGTCGTCCAGGTTAGGGAGGGGTTGGCCGGTAGGGATATCCTTGTCTCATCACGCACCAGCGACTCCTGTGCCGGGCGCAGTGCTCGCTAACCAAGGTTGCCAGGTGCACAGTGTTTCGTCCGACACATTGGTGCGGCTGGCTTCCGGGTTGGATGCGCGCTGTGTTAAGAAGCAGTTGTGTATCGGAGGACGCACATGCCCCGGGAGTTGTAACGATGAGACAAGATAGTAGCTGGATACCACGAAATTGGGGAGAAAACAGGGTAAAAAAATATATATATATATAAAAAATATAAAACATTATGTACTTTACTCGAAAAATAAACAACCATAAATTCCACACAGGGATAACACACCATAACACAGAAGACTAACAAGATACAATCACACACAAAACATCATGGGAACCAAAGGGTTAAATAGGGAAAATAATTATAATGTAATGGGAACCAGGTGTGTACAATCAAGACAAAACAAATGGAAAAAATAAACGTAGATCCATGGCAGCTAGAAAGCCGGTGACGACGACCGCCGAACGTCGCCCGAACAAGAGAGGCACCAACTTCGGCAGAAGTCGTGACAACTCTCTTCTAAAAATGTTGTCTAACGTCAACTCAACTCAATTTAGGGATTTTCAAATTAATAATTTTCCATATTTTACAAATGTTTTGTATTGAACTTGTATTTTTAGAGGCAAAAATACGTCTGTTTTGAGTATCTGTTGTCAACTCGTTCAGTGGCTTGTCAACTCTGTCACTGATGGCTAACCCCCTTAAGATCGATATTCAGAAAAACATATTTGAATCACTGCTCTGCAACATATGCTTAAACAATTGTATGTTGCACTTCAGGAGATGAAAGGTGTTTGCTGGCTTTTGAAAGAATGCCCTGAGCTTTTTATGTCTATATTTTGGTTTGGTCAGGGTGTGATTTGGGTGGGCATTCTATGTTCCTTTTTCTATGTTTTTGTATTTCTTTGTTTTGGCCTGGTATGGTTCTCAATCAGGGACAGCTGTCTATCGTTGTCTCTGATTGGGAACCATACTTAGGTAGCTTTTTCCCACAGGGTTTTTGTGGGTAGTTATTTTCTGTTTAGTGTTTTCACCTTACAGGACTGTTTCGGTTATTCTCTTGTTTATTTTTGTTAGTGTTCAGTTTTAATAAACCAAGCATGGACATTTACCACGCTGCGCTTTGGTCCGTTGATTCCACTTCTTCCGACGACGAATACCGTTACAGGTCATTTTTAGGGCATGTTTACTATAGTCTTCATGTTTTTAGATGTTTACAATTATCATTGTTTTATGACTGGTTGCAGCTTTTCTCAAATGGAATCCATGTTTTGGTGAATGAAGTTGACCCTCAGAATGGCTTTAAAATGTGAAGTAATTGTTACCTTATACTCTATATATCCATCCGTTTATTAGTTCCTATTTTTCTCTTCCTGTTGTCTCTAGCCAAAGTCTACATAGACAAGAAGATAAAGCACCACACAGAGACAACGGGGCCCGGTGACGACTTTCTGGGTGACATCTACCGCCACAGTCACCTGTCCAAGAAGGAGCTGTACGCCGCCATCACAGAGCTCCAGATTGGAGGAGTGGAGACGGTAAGGATCAATAATGTAACAGAGCTGGTTCGATGAACCACGCTCGCATGTTGAGTATCCTTGCTAATAATGTAGCGTCACAACATTGAAGTGTGATAGGGCCTCCAGTTTTTTAGGTGAACTGCGATGAATAACGTGGCTTGAGACCTGACGGCTTGCTTTACGCCGAGGCATTAGCTTTAGCGGGCTAACTGTCTTGAGACCCGACGGCTTGCTTTACGCCGAGGCATTAGCTTTAGCGGGCTAACTGTCTTGAGACCTGACGGCTTGCTTTACGGCGAGGCATTAGCTTTAGCGGGCTAACTGTCTTGAGACCTGACGGCTTGCTTTACGCCGAGGCATTAGCTTTAGCGGGCTAACTGTCTTGAGACCTGACGGCTTGCTTTACGCAGAGGCATTAGTTTTAGCGGGCGAACTGTCTTGAGACATGACGGCTTGCTTTACGCCGAGGCATTAGCTTTATCGGGCTAACTGTCTTGAGACCTGACGGCTTGCTTTACGCCGAGGCATTAGTTTTAGCGGGCTAACTGTCTTGAGACCTGACGGCTTGCTTTACGCCGAGGCATTAGCTTTAGCGGGCTAACTGTCTTGAGACCTGACGGCTTGCTTTACGCCGAGGCATTAGTTTTAGCGGGCTAACTGTCTTGAGACCTGACGGCTTGCTCTACGCCGAGGCATTAGCTTTAGCGGGCTAACTGTCTTGAGACCTGACGGCTTGCTTTACGCCGAGGCATTAGTTTTAGCGGGCTAACTGTCTTGAGACCTGACGGCTTGCTTTACGCCGAGGCATTAGCTTTAGCGGGCTAACTGTCTTGAGACCTGACGGCTTGCTCTACGCCGAGGCATTAGCTTTAGCGGGCGAACTGTCTTGAGACCTGACGGCTTGCTTTACGCCGAGGCATTAGCTTTAGCGGGCTAACTGTCTTGAGACCTGACGGCTTGCTCTACGCCGAGGCATTAGCTTTAGCGGGCGAACTGTCTTGAGACCTGACGGCTTGCTTTACGCCGAGGCATTAGCTTTAGCGGGCGAACTGTCTTGAGACCTGACGGCTTGCTTTACGCCGAGGCATTAGCTTTAGCGGGCTAACTGTCTTGAGACCCGGTTTTGAATCTCTGTCCTTCAAACAAGGATAGGGCCAGATTTATCATTCACTTGCACCAGTGCCTATTTCACTATTCTATTTTCAGAACAATAAGCAGGGAAAACATGATACCTAATCCTTTACATTCCTTACTTTGACCTTTGACTTTTTGCATTCCACATTTTAAGTGGTATTCCCTCCCTGTGAGAGAAGGAACAAAATGATCCTGAGGAACCCTGCACATTCCTCAGCTCCATTAACTGTAGGACCCCTCTATGGAATGCAGTTCATAGTATCTCTCTGAGTCTGACATCTCTCCCATCCCTCTCTCTCTCTCTTTCTCTGTCTGTTTGTCTCTCTTGCTCTCTGCCTCTCTCGGCCTCTCTCTCTTGCTTTCTGTCTCTCTGTCTCTCTCTCTCTGTTGATGTTTTTTCCAGACTGCCAACAGCTTGCTGTGGGCTATTTTCAACCTCTCCCGTAACCCATGCGCTCAGGGGAAGCTGCTCCAGGAAATTAGAGAAGTTCTTCCTGCCAATCAGACTCCCAGGGCTGAGCACCTCCAGAGAATGCCCTACCTCAAGGCCTGCCTCAAGGAGTCCATGAGGTACAGTAAGATATTCCACTGACGCAAAAACGACAACACCACAGACTGTACTGTATACTCAAACACAAGTGCAGAACAGATGAAGTAGGCTAGCTATAGGCTATCGGTACCCCTCAGATCTTAATCTGAAATAACCATACAGTTGCAGATACTGACAGAGTACACACATACATTTTTCTCAACTCCAAATCAATGGAGTAGTTGCGTAATGTCAAACCAGCCATGACCTCAGTAATTCAAAAACTGTAGGCAAGCAGTTTATAGTGAGATAACTAGGTATGATGACTGGGTGACCATTCACTACAGCTTATAACAACAACAGTAAGGTCACATTGTTGTCCTTAAATACCTTAGTACTACTACACCGATAATAACACTAAATCTCATGATGTCACAAGAGTTTGAAACGTAACAAGTGTTTTGAGAGTTTAATGCGTAAACTCACGCAGAGAATGCTTATAACGTTTGACAGGGGGTTAGTTATATTTCCTTTAAACTTTCCGTTTGAAATGGTTTGAGTATGTTTAACTGATCCTAAAGAGCTTACATGTACATGCATCCCCCTGCTTCAAGGCTATATTCCCAAGCAATGTTTTCAAATTCCTGCAGGTTATCGCCCTCAGTTCCCTTCACGAGTCGGACCTTAGACAAAGACACTGTGTTGGGGGATTACTCCATTCCCAAGGGGGTACGTGGGTTACTTCCAATTCCCTCATTTAAGAGCACATGTTCGGTTGATTAGTCTCGGATCAATTAACATGTACATTTGATTGATGTCTAATCAAGATTTTTGTTTTTCATTTGCAGACAGTGTTGATGATCAACAGCCATGCTCTCGGTGCCAATGAGGAGTACTTTGAGCACAGTAGCCTGTTTAAGCCAGAGCGTTGGTTAAGAGAAAGCAGACCCATCAACCCCTTTGCCCATGTGCCGTTTGGTATTGGAAAGAGGATGTGCATCGGGCGGCGTCTGGCAGAGCTACAGCTGCAGTTGGCACTCTGCTGGGTAAGAACAACCTCCTGTGACCGCCATGTCGCCAAAATTGTAATATCACTGCAGGTAGTGCTGAACACGTGAATATTACTCTCTCTTCCTGAATCAGGCTTAAATTTACAGTGCATTCGGAAAGCATTCCAACCCCTTGACTTTTTCCACATTTTGTTACATTACAGCCTTATTCTAAAATTGAGTAAATAAAACATTTTCCTCATCAATCTACACACAATACCCCATAATCACAAAGCAAAAACAAGATGTTTAGACATTTTCGCAAATGGTTATTCAGACCCTTTGCTATGAGACTCGAAATTGAGCTCAGGTGCATCCTGTTTCCATTGACAATTGTTGAGATTTTTCTACAACTTGATTGGAGTCCAACTGTGGTCAATTAAATTGATTGGATAAGATTTGGAAAGACTCACACCTGTCTATTTAGGGTCCCACAGTTGACAGTGCATGTTAGAGCAAAAAACAAGTGTTGAGGGCAAAGGGATTGTCCGTAGAGCTGCGAGACAGGAATGTGTAGATGTACCACAGTGCCCTCCATCATTCTTCAATCATTCTTCTTAGAGATGGCCACCTGGCCAAACTGAGCAATTGGTGGAGAAGGGCCTTGGTCAGCATGGTGACCAAGAACCCGATGGTCACTCTGACAGAGCTCCAGAGTTTGTAGAACATCCTTCCTTGCAGCACTCCACCAATCAGGCCTTTATGGTAGATTGGCCGTACAGAAGCCACTCCTCAGTAAAAGGCACGTGACAGCCTGCTTGGAGAATGCCAAAAGGCACCTAAAGGATGCAGACCATGAGAAACAATATTCTCTGGTCTGATGAAACCATTGAACTCTTTGGCCTGAATGCCAAGCATCACGTCTGGAGGAAACCTGGCACCGTCCCTGCGGTGAAGCATAGTGGTGGTAGCATCATGCTGTGGAGATGTTTTTCAGTGGCAGGGACTGGGAGACTAGTCAAGATCGAGGGACGGATGAACGGAGCAAAGTACAGAGAGATCATTGATGAAAACCTCTTGCAGAGCGCTCAGGACCTTAGACTGGTGTGAAGGTTCACCTTTCAACAGGACAATGACCCTAAGCACACAACCAAGACAAGACAGGAGTGGCTTCGGGACAAGTCTCTGAATGTCCTTGTGTGGCCCAGCCAGAGCGCGGACGTGAACCCGATCGAACATCGCTGGAGAGACCTGAAAACAGCTGTGCAGCGACGATCCCCATCTAACCTAATTTGCAAAATTTCTAAAAACCTGTTTTTGCTTTGTCATTATGGGGTATTGTGTGTAGATTGATGGGGGGGAAAAACAGTTTAATCCATTTTAGAATAAGTTTGAAATGTAACAACAAAAAAAAAGTCAATGGGGTCTAAATATTTTCCGAATTCACTGCATATACATTGTTCCAAAAAGACGTTGTCCTACAATGTGTTTCAAATTTGAAAGATATTTTTATTTCACCATGTGACTCTCACCTCATTTGATACTGATGTTCTTTTTTACATGCCCTTCCTGCTCTTTTTCCCCCTCTTTCTATAAGGTGGTCAGGGATTATGAAGTTGTGGCGACAGATTGTGAACCAGTTGATGTTATCCATTCTGGGATGCTAGTTCCCAACCGTGAACTCCCTGTGGCATTCATCAGACGATGAGGTAAGAATAAAACTCGCTGTACCTCAAAATCACCCATATACTTAAATCATTGTAATGTTTTCCTGTTAGTCATTGTAATGTCTTGTTGTTCATTGTAATGTATACCTGTTATTCAATACAAATAAAGAAAAACCCTTGAATGAGTAAGTGTGTCCAAACTTTTGACTGGTACTGTATATATATAACATATCTCAAATGTATATAACACATAAATACAGCATATAAAATAATGTATGGGGGGGGGGGGACTACAAAAAAGTTATATTAAACTCGCAAACAGTCAGGAAACATATCAGCATGTTTTTAAATATTAAATTTGATTCCATATGAATATTTATTTCCCGAACAGATCAAATACAGCCCATTTGGACTTCACAACAGGGAGATGAGTTGTGGGCCTGAACGTCCCGAGAGACTCCACATATTGCTGCTCTGTAAATAACAATGAACTATTTCAGATATAAATATGTATTTATGTAATCCTGTCCAATATACCTCAAACTAATATTAAATATATTTAAACAATTAAATATGACAGTTTACTTGTTGATCACTGTCACTTGTACGATACAGCAGCTGTACTTACTGCCCACTAATCTTGCACAACTGTTCTTGTGTCAAATATATTAATGAAATGATGACTTTTGTATACGTTGTGTTCTTATGGTAAATTATATACATGTAAAAAGTCTACTTGTGTTTCTTTTCATTGTGTATAAAGTGCAATTATAGTGTCAACATGATGTAGGCCTACATGGAACACTAGTAGTTCTTAGAATATATTCATACAATTCTTTATATATTTAATCCACATTCTGATTTTGTTGCAGAAATGTTAATGTTTGAAATTGAAATTAATTTGCAGAATATGATTTAAGATTAATACAACTGTATCATAGCTACACACAAGCTAAGGACCTAATAATGTCTGACTTTGGTATATCATCATATTTGTGTGTGAAAATGTCATGGAATGCACCATATGGTAGTCTTACTGGCTCTTGTGCTCAGCTCAGGGCTGCTGTTCAGTCACACCAGCATCAGATATATCAACTATCCACACAGCATAGTGCAGCTGTAGTCTGACAACAAGGAGCGGTTTATCATCATTTCCGAAGTTTATCGAACTGTAAATGTTTGGTTTTACTAATCTGATATTAATGGTCTGAAATACATAATTTGCTGAAAAGTGGTAATATTGTTAATTTCTGCTTTGGAAATTGAGTGTATTCTAGGTAGTATACTATAGCATTTGCATGTACCTTGTGGTGAAACACCAAAGGGATCTCCCCTGTGTCCCTTTTCCCCCTATATCCCCACCCGTCTTTGAGCCTCCAGAAACATCTGAACTACCTGACTGGACACAATCACCTGAATCTGCCACCAGCTCACCTCCTACCTCAACCTCACAGTACCAAGAAACTCCCACTCCACCCCTCAACGACTCCTCTGAGGAATGGGAAAAATGTTAGACTCATTGTTGCTAGAGTAATAGGCTCTGTCATAAACAGAGGCACATACATGCACTATAAGAAAAGTATTTCCTGTTGTGAGATGTGTCATCACCCTTTCTGCTCTGAGGCAATGGGAGGAGCAGCGGATCGGGTGCAGAGAATCAAAAGGTATATAAAGAGACATTTGTGTAACGGCGTTCTTCGTTTGTAGAAAGAGAGTCGGGCCGAAATGCAGCGTGGTGGTTACTCATGTCTTTAATGAAACAATCGCGATACATGAAATAACTTCTACAAATACAAAACAACAAACGGAACATGAAATCTAATTACAGCCTATCTGGTGAACACTACACAGAGACAGGAACAATCACCCACGAAATACAAAGTGAAACCCAGGCTACCTAAATACGGTTCCCCATCAGAGACAACAAGAATCACCTGACTCTGATTGAGAACCGCCTCAGGCAGCCAAGCCTATACTAGACACACCCCTAATCAACCACAATCCCAATGCCTACAAAAACCCCAATACGACAATACAATAAATCCATGTCACACCCTGGCCTGAACAAATAATTAAAGAAAACACAAAATACTAAGACCAAGGCGTGACAATTTGACATTACTTTGGCGCTGCCTTCTTGAATTCTGAATTCATTTAGACAACCATTTGACTTCGGGTAATTGCCACCTGACTCAAATCACTTACAGATTCTAACTTGCTGGAACTTGGGCTCTTGCCGTTTAGCTATTGGACAGTAGTATTGTCGTCAGAGTGCCTTTCGCCTGGCAGAATCAGGATGCAAAATATCTTAATTGATTGAGCTCCTCATCCCGGCTAGGTGTTTCTCGCCACAGACACTGCGGTAGCTCAGCGGAGAATCTCTGATCTCTCCAGTCTGACTTGAATCTCTAAATTTAGTAAACCACCGACTCAAAGTCAACCTCTCAGACAGTAGAGGGGAGTCGCAACCTCACTAAATTCAGAAATAACTCTGACCGATTGAAACTCTGCTCCTGATCTCGTGGGTCTCCCCGTCATCTCTCAAAGGTAATTAAATAACTATTATAAGCATTTATTATAGAGATAAGTGTTATCATTGTACCACTTCATTGAAGTGTGTTTGATTGTAAAAGACAAAAAACAGAGTGTTTTCAAAAATAAACGGTAGTCTTATTTTGTCTCGAGTAAAAGGTTCTCTCAAAGACAGTTAACGGCACGGGAGATAACAACTCTGACACTCCCCGCTACCGGGACACTGGAAACTGGGATCAATACTCCATGACAAAGTGAGTTACCATTAAAAGACAAGGAGGAAGGTGTGTCCAGTAGTGATTGATTTAATTGTCTTATCGATATATCTAAGTTTTATTTTGCAAGCGATACATAGCCGACGGGCAGAGTAGTGAGACTAAGTTGACTAAAGGTCTTCACACTTTAAACTAGATACATCACAGAGGGGAAATATTCAACCACGGGGAAGTCATATAGAGACTGGTAGGACTAGTGCTTAATAACAACTCAAGGACCAATTAGTGGTGAAGCAAAGAGTCTAGAGGATAAAGGTGGGGTTCACACATCCCAGCTAGAGCTAGACCGTTGAGAGTGACAAGGCAAAAGACCTCTCTACGCGGACAATGCTTCGATATAGAAAGAGAGGCAGGGCTATGTGAGCGGTCCTGGTTATACCGAGATAACCTGAAGTATCTATAGTGCCCTGTCTAATCCAGGGAACGGGACGCTAACCACCTCTAGCACCCCACTGCCGGCCAAGGGGCAGGGCTGAAGGTTTCGTAATCGCGACACTTGGCGCCCAACGTGGGGCCCCACACCTCTATGTAAGACTCTACTACTACCTGAGTTAACGGCCCCTACCAGCGCTCTATTTCCAAACAACTTACTAAAGTAGGTATCTTTAAAGAGTTAGAGATATGGCTACGGCAGTACCAACCTACCCAGACGCAGAGAGAGCATTGGCTCTCCATGGGGACGAGGAGGAATTACAAAGGACTAGGCGAGCTAGTGCCTTACCTTACTAACCATCAGGATGTTTCGTCGTACCGGGTTTACCATGGGGTAAACTGAGAACGGTAGACCAGACAGGCATAAAATACCTTCTAGGATTTGAGGGTAAACAACTTTCTGGGATGATAAAAAATTCCAGAAAATAACCCTAAATTGCAACTACCATAGATACTATGGCAGCTCATGAGGAGCAAAGTAGGGTAGAAAATAATGGTACAGAACAGGAAATGATACGCAGGCAAAAGGTAGGTCTGCCCAGCACTAGGCTTGCAATGTGCTTACCAGGAATACCCTGGGGCCGCTGACCAAGAGGGAACAGACGGCCCCTCCAATTACAGGATTAGGCAAATAGCCCTGAATCCTAAGTATTTCCAGTGAAGACTGATCATCTTCACTAGAAATTGTTGGAACAGGTGGAAATTAATTAAAAAATGATTAAGGAACACCAGTCTCTATTCAAAGTGTATAACTACTTTGAAATTGTATTATTTCCTTGGGAAAGTAAAGCTAACATAGTGCGTAAGTGTCACTATGGGCATTGTATGAGGGAAAATCCCTGAGAAATAAGAAAGTACTATAGAGTTTATAACTAAATAGGAAATCTAAATTAAATCTCGAGGTAAAGAGCAATGGCGGTTTAGAGTCTACTCTTTGAGGAAAACTCCCTGAGAAATAAGAAGGTACTATAGAGTTTATAACTAAATAGGAAATTTATACAAACCTCAAGGTGAAGAAGATATGTTAACAAGAGTGAATTATTTTCAGCGCCGTTTAGGCAGGCAGACCTCGTAGTAATACGAAATTGGGTTCTAATTAAAGGTCATTCCAGAAAAAGAAGGGGGGCCAGAGGATGTAAGTGTGTATTGTGGCATAGTGGCCTTCTATGCACAGCCCTGGTACCCCATGGCAATGGCCCTGTTATAAGATGGGACTCCAACAAATCTAGGAGACACTAGTGTAATGTTGAGAGTCATGCAGGAAGACTTATGTTAAATATTTAGGGTATATTTTAAGCCAACAGGGCAGAAAAAAGATGTTGGTAGAAAAGGAGTGATTTCACAAGCATTACATTTAATTAGGAGAACAAATATGTTGCAGTTCTTAGGGATAATGAAGTACTGTAGACAACGGATCCCATACCACGCAACATATATAAACTTACTGATGCGACTGAGATAAGATTAACCCAGGTTATTGTTAAATAAATTACAGTGGACTCCCGATAGAGAGGTGGTCCTTCTGTAGCTCAGTTGGTAGAGCATGGTGCTTGTAACGCCAGGGTAGTGGGTTCGATCCCCGGGACCACCCATACGTAGAATGTATGCACACATGACTGTAAGTCGCTTTGGATAAAAGCGTCTGCTAAATGGCATATATTATTATTATTATTACAGAAAACATATGCTATGTTTAGCGGTGTTCTGGCCTTATCTAATCATTTGAAGGTTTGTCTTCACATAGTAGAAAAACGACAAGAAGATATGGCCTCTGTGGTGACCCAGGGTCATTGAGAGTATTGGGTTAATTAAGTTAAACTATATAATTATCTTATAGGTTACTACATACCGAACCTTAACCCTTAACCACCGGAGGGTGGCTGGGGACAGAGGAAATGGTACGCTGACCGGGCAGTGGGATGAGGCTCTGGTAGTTAAAGACCTGGAAGCCCATTGGTCTCAGGAAGACCTCACCATGCTAAACCAAAGCCCCTGGTTCAAATACGGAAGTGCTAGATCACTACTGAGTTGCCAAATCTTCCCACCATAATGGGAAAGACTCAGCTGTGACCAGTGGAACCTAAACATTTATGTGGCCGTAAAGGACCACTGGTTCCCTAGCGCAGATGATAAAATAGCCATTAGAAAGGCTAGGCGGGAGCCAATGTCCAAAGTAATGGGGTGTACTGAGACAGGGGAAAGTAAAAACTCTGGCTGACTTCAGTAGGAAGCACAGAAGAGGAACCCAAAGAGGCCTTAGGAGGCAAAATGGGTTCAGGCTTAGGGAGCCAGGGAATCATAGACATTCTTACGGGCACACTTGTATTACCTCAGTGCCCCCCAGACCCCAGCAAAGAGGGCCTGCAAGGAATGGTCCAGACACAAAGTTAGAGCTAAGATATAGGGAGAACCTCGCAGTCTTAGGCCATAGACTGGCCGACTTGACCCTGGCCGCAGAAAGAGCTGTAGGAGCTCTGACCCAGAATGACCCCCAGGGGAACGATGGGCCTCAAAGTCGCAGGGACAGAAATAGGACCAGGAACGGGCAAGATAGACAATAGGAGAATAATCTTTCTTTCTCCAGGGCCCCATGGAAGACACCCAGTCCGGGGAAGAAGATTGGGAAGAAGAAGAAGTTAATAGGCCAATAGGGCACAGAGTAATAACCAGATGGCAAGAATTAGAACGTAAGGGTATGACTGAGTCCCAGACACTAGGGATTATCCTGTAGGGTGGATAGCACCGGTAATAATAATTCCTCACCCAGACGCTTTTAAAACCTGTGGCTCATGTGATAGAAGTACTGAAGGGGTACTCAGCGGGAGATTACTGTTAAGAGGACGGCTGTTAGACAGCGTAAACTAAAACCTATTGTAAACAAGGGAGACAAATGGGGACATGTAGAAGAGCCGGAAGAGTTCAATTTAATAATGGTTTACAAGGGACAAGAAGTAGACTGGGATAGGCGTACTGGTACTGTTGATTTGCATGGAATGGCTTATTAAACATACTCAACAGGTTGGAGACGCGGATCCACTGAGTCCGGGAAAAAAATGCTCCAGCTGTAGAAAGTGGACCCGGGGAAGGTACACCTGGCAGTGGCAGTCGGGAAGGCCACCGGTTAGAGATGAAATGTTTCCACTTTGCAAACTCTGCTTATGCTTTAAAGCTTGTGTGAAAAATAGGTTAGAATGGTATGAAGAGGACCCAGTAGAACCATGGCCCATGGATGGGAGTTATGCTGAGCTATTTGTTATAGGAAGAATAATGGGTAGAGCCAGGCATCAGGTAGGAACATTTTTAAGGATAAGGTTTGGGGTGGACACGATCAGAGGGAACAGAAAGAATACAGCAACCTGGGGGGCGACTCTGAATAGTAGCGGTTTAGTGTTGGGCGTAGCGCTGTCAGAGAGTCAGACTCACACTTGGGATAGGACAGAGAAGGAGGATAGGAAAAGACAGGGAGACAGAGAAGATCCTGGAGAGGGTTCTAGGTAGTATACTAGGTAGTATACTATAGCATTTGCATGTACCTTGTGGTGAAACACCAAAGGGATCTCCCCTGTGTCCCTTTTCCCCCTATATCCCCACCCGTCTTTGAGCCTCCAGAAACATCTGAACTACCTGACTGGACACAATCACCTGAATCTGCCTCCAGCTCACCTCCTACCTCAACCTCACAGTACCAAGAAACTCCCACTCCACCCCTCAACGACTCCTCTGAGGAATGGGAAAAATGTTAGACTCATTGTTGCTAGAGTAATAGGCTCTGTCATAAACAGAGGCACATACATGCACTATAAGAAAAGTATTTCCTGTTGTGAGATGTGTCATCACCCTTTCTGCTCTGAGGCAATGGGAGGAGCAGCGGATCGGGTGCAGAGAATCAAAAGGTATATAAAGACACATTTGCCATTACTTTGGCGCTGACTTCTTGAATTCTGAATTCATTTAGACAACCATTTGACTTCGGGTAATTGCCACCTGACTCAAATCACTTACAGATTCTAACTTGCTGGAACTTGGGCTCTTGCCGTTTAGCTATTGGACAGTAGTATTGTCGTCAGAGTGCCTTTCGCCTGGCGGAAACAGGATGCAAAATATCTTAATTGATTGAGCTCCTCATCCGACTAGATATTTCTCGCCACAGACACTGCGGTAGCTCAGCGGAGAATCTCTGATCTCTCCAGTCTAACTAGAATCTCTAAATTTAGTAAACCACCGACTCAAAGTCAACCTCTCAGACAGTAGAGGGGAGTCGCAACCTAACTAAATTCAGAAATAACTCTGACCGATTGAAACTCTGCTCCTGATCTCGTGGGTCTCCCCGTCATCTCTCAAAGGTAATTAAATAACTATTATAAGCATTTATTATAGAGATAAGTGTTATCATTGTACCAGGCATTTTATAGAGCATTAAGGCATTTGCATGTTTTTGATTAACTCTGTGTGTGACCGAGCAACAAATTGTGTATTTTGAAGTGTGTTTGATTGTAAAAAACAAAAAACAGAGTGTTTTCAAAAATAAACGGTAGTCTTATTTTGTCTCGAGTAAAAGGTTCTGCAAAGACAGTTAACGGCACGGGGATCAATGCTCTATGACAGAATGAGTTACCATTAAAAGACAAGGAGGAAGGTGTGTCCAGTAGTGATTCATTTAATTGTCTTATCGATCTTATCGAAGTTTTATTTTCCAAGCGATACATAGCCGACGGGCAGAGTAGTGAGACTAAGTTGACTAAAGTTCTTCACACTTTAAACTAGATACATCACAGAGGGGAAATACTCAACCACGGGGAAATCATATAGAGACTGGTAGGACTAGTGCTTAATAACAACTCAAGGACCAATTAGTGGTGAAGCAAAGAGTCTAGAGGATAAAGGTGGGGTTCACACATCCCAGCTAGAGCTAGACCGTTGAGAGTGACAAGGCAAAAGACCTCTCTACGCGGACAACCCTTCGATATAGAGAGGCAGGGCTACGGGAGCGGTCCTGGTTATACCGAGATAACCTGATAACCTGAAGATAACCTGAAGATAACCTGAAGTATCTATAGTGCCCTGTCCAATCCAGGGAACGGGACGTTATAACCACCTCTAGCACCCCACTGCCGGCCAAGGGGCAGGGCTGAAGGTTTCGTATCGCGACAACGTTATTGACATAATGACTTTTAAAGAGGGGAGAGTTAGAGGAACACACACATGAAAGCGCAGGTATTGTTTAAAACAATCTTTGATATATATACTCTAGATGACTGATAGGAAGCACTGTGGTGAATAGTTTGGAAGCAATAGAAATTCATTTTTTTATGTCATTCTTTTGTTGTCACGTTTATTCTATTACATCTTAATGCATACCTATAAATTATAGTATGTGAACTAAACATTTAAAAAATATATGTATGAAAACACTTACCTTCAAGTAATACTTTATAAAAAACATTACTAACGTTACCGTCCCCACTACAAAACAAATAGTTAAATACATGTAATTTTGTCCTTGAAACATTTAATTGAAATACTGTAGAATCACATTCATTCCTATGGAGGACTGCTGCTACTGGGGGGTGCCAATATGGCCGACCGGTGGCTTCAAAACCTCTCAATGGCCAATACAGGGTTCATATACATCCTTGGTTTAAACCCATGCCACAAGGGGCAATGTGTGATCGCAAGTCAGCAGATACCGCTATACTCCCGTTTTAGTCTAATTGATAAGAAAAATATATTCAACTGTTTTAAACCAATTGGGATCCTTTAAGGATACTTTTGCAGTGTGGAAAAATATTGACTATATTGCATCATATTCAGTTATATTTAATTTCACTTGACTTCAAATGCTTATGCAGAAAGATCACCAATACAAAATGTGAAATGTCTACCTGTTATTACCTGTAATGTCTACCTGTTATTACCTGTAATGTCTACCTGTTATTACCTGTAATGTCTACCTGTTATTACCTGTAATGTCTACCTGTTATTCATTGTAATGTCTACCTGTTATTACCTGTAATGTCTACCTGTTATTCATTGTAATGTCTACCTGTTATTCATTGTAATGTCTACCTGTTATTACCTGTAATGTCTACCTGTTATTACCTGTAATGTCTACCTGTTATTACCTGTAATGTCTACCTGTTATTACCTGTAATGTCTACCTGTTATTACCTGTAATGTCTACCTGTTATTACCTGTAATGTCTACCTGTTATTCATTGTAATGTCTACCTGTTATTACCTGTAATGTCTACCTGTTATTACCTGTAATGTCTACCTGTTATTACATTGTAATGTCTACCTGTTATTACCTGTAATGTCTACCTGTTATTACCTGTAATGTCTACCTGTTATTACCTGTAATGTCTACCTGTTATTACCTGTAATGTCTACCTGTTATTACCTGTAATGTCTACCTGTTATTACCTGTAATGTCTACCTGTTATTACCTGTAATGTCTACCTGTTATTCATTGTAATGTCTACCTGTTATTACCTGTAATGTCTACCTGTTATTACCTGTCTACCTGTTATTCATTGTAATGTCTACCTGTTATATGTCTACCTGTTATTGTCTACCTGTTATTACCTGTAATGTCTACCTGTTATTCATTGTAATGTCTACCTGTTATTACCTGTAATGTCTACCTGTTATTCATTGTAATGTCTACCTGTTATTCATTGTAATGTCTACCTGTTATTCATTGTAATGTCTACCTGTTATTCATTGTAATGTCTACCTGTTATTACCTGTAATGTCTACCTGTTATTACCTGTAATGTCTACCTGTTATTACCTGTAATGTCTACCTGTTATTCATTGTAATGTCTACCTGTTATTACCTGTAATGTCTACCTGTTATTCATTGTAATGTCTACCTGTTATTCAGTGTAATGTCTACCTGTTATGGATTGTAAAGTCTACCTGTTATTCATTGTAATGTCTACCTGTTATTACCTGTAGTGTCTACCTGTTATTACCTGTAATGTCTACCTGTTATTACCTGTAATGTCTACCTGTTATTCATTGTAATGTCTACCTGTTATTACCTGTAATGTCTACCTGTTATTATTGTAATGTCTACCTGTTATTACCTGTAATGTCTACCTGTTATTACCTGTAATGTCTACCTGTTATTACCTGTAATGTCTACCTGTTATTACCTGTAATGTCTACCTGTTATTCATTGTAATGTCTACCTGTTATTACCTGTAATGTCTACCTGTTATTCATTGTAATGTCTACCTGTTATTCACCTGTAATGTCTACCTGTTATTACCTGTAATGTCTACCTGTTATTCATTTATTACATTGTAATGTCCTGTAATGTCTACCTGTTATTCAATGTCTACCTGTTATTACCTGTAATGTCTACCTGTTATTACCTGTAATGTCTACCTGTTATTCATTGTAATGTCTACCTGTTATTACCTGTAATGTCTACCTGTTATTCATTGTAATGTCTACCTGTTATTCATTGTAATGTCTACCTGTTATTACCTGTTATTCATGTAATGTCTACCTGTTATTACCTGTAATGTCCTGTAATGTAATGTCTACCTGTTATTACCTGTAATGTCTACCTGTTATTACCTGTAATGTCTACCTGTTATTACCTACCTGTTATTACCTGTAATGTCTACCTGTTATTCATTGTAATGTCTACCTGTTATTCATTGTAATGTCCCTGTAATGTCTACCTGTTATTCATTGTTATTACCTGTAATGTCTACCTGTTATTCATTGTAATGTCTACCTGTTATTACCTGTAATGTCTACCTGTTATTATTGTATTCATGTCTACCTGTTGTCTATTACCTGTAATGTCTACCTGTTATTATTGTAATGTCTACCTGTTATTCATTGTAATGTCTACCTGTATTCCTGTAATGTCTACCTGTTATTCATTGTAATGTCTACCTGTTATTACCTGTAATGTCTACCTGTTATTCATTGTAATGTCTACCTGTTATTCATTGTAATGTCTACCTGTTATTCATTGTAATGTCTACCTGTTATTCATTGTAATGTCTACCTGTTATTACCTGTAATGTCTACTGTTATTATTGTAATGTCTACCATTGTAATGTCTACCTGTTATTACCTGTCATTGTAATGTCTACCTGTTATTCATGTAATGTCTACCTGTTATTACCTGTAATGTCTACCTGTTATTACCTGTAATGTCTACCTGTTATTATCTGTAATGTCTACCTGTTATTACCTGTAATGTCTACCTGTTATTACCTGTAATGTCTACCTGTTATTCATTGTAATGTCTACCTGTTATTACCTGTAATGTCTACCTGTTATTCATTGTAATGTCTACCTGTTATTCATTGTAATGTCTACCTGTTATTACCTGTAATGTCTACCTGTTATTCATTGTAATGTCTACCTGTTATTACCTGTAATGTCTACCTGTTATTCATTGTAATGTCTACCTGTTATTCATTGTAATGTCTACCTGTTATTACCTGTAATGTCTACCTGTTATTACCTGTAATGTCTACCTGTTATTACCTGTAATGTCTACCTGTTATTCATTGTAATGTCTACCTGTTATTACCTGTAATGTCTACCTGTTATTCATTGTAATGTCTACCTGTTATTCAGTGTAATGTCTACCTGTTATTGATTGTAATGTCTACCTGTTATTCATTGTAATGTCTACCTGTTATTACCTGTAATGTCTACCTGTTATTACCTGTAATGTCTACCTGTTATTACTTGTAATGTCTACCTGTTATTACCTGTAATGTCTACCTGTTATTCATTGTAATGTCTACCTGTGTTATTACCTGTTATGTCTACCTGTATTCATTGTAATGTCTACCTGTTATTCATTGTAATGTCTACCTGTTATTACCTGTAATGTCTACCTGTTATTCATTGTAATGTCTACCTGTTATTACCTGTAATGTCTACCTGTTATTCATTGTAATGTCTACCTGTTATTCATTGTAATGTCTACCTGTTATTACCTGTAATGTCTACCTGTTATTACCTGTAATGTCTACCTGTTATTACCTGTAATGTCTACCTGTTATTCATTGTAATGTCTACCTGTTATTACCTGTAATGTCTGCCTGTTATTCATTGTAATGTCTACCTGTTATTACCTGTAATGTCTACCTGTTATTACCTGTAATGTCTACCTGTTATTACCTGTAATGTCTACCTGTTATTACCTGTAATGTCTACCTGTTATTACCTGTAATGTCTACCTGTTATTCATTGTAATGTCTACCTGTTATTACCTGTAATGTCTACCTGTTATTCATTGTAATGTCTACCTGTTATTCATTGTAATGTCTACCTGTTATTACCTGTAATGTCTACCTGTTATTATGTAATGTCTACCTGTTATTCATTGTAATGTCTACCTGTTATTACCTGTAATGTCTACCTGTTATTACCTGTAATGTCTACCTGTTATTACCTGTAATGTCTACCTGTTATTACCTGTAATGTCTACCTGTTATTACCTGTAATGTCTACCTGTTATTCATTGTAATGTCTACCTGTTATTCATTGTAATGTCTACCTGTAATGTCTACCTGTTATTCATTGTAATGTCTACCTGTTATTACCTGTAATGTCTACCTGTTATTATGTAATGTCTACCTGTTATTACATGTAATGTCTACCTGTTATTACCTGTAATGTCTACCTGTTATTCATTGTAATGTCTACCTGTTATTCTACCTGTTATTCATTGTAATGTCTACCTGTTATTAATGTCTACCTGTTATTCATTGTAATGTCTACCTGTTATTCATTGTAATGTCTACCTGTTATTACCTGTAATGTCTACCTGTTATTCATCTACCTGTTATTACCTGTAATGTCTACCTGTTATTACATGTAATGTCTACCTGTTATTCATTGTAATGTCTACCTGTTATTACCTGTAATGTCTACCTGTTATTCATTGTAATGTCTACCTGTTATTACCTGTAATGTCTACCTGTTATTCATTGTAATGTCTACCTGTTATTACCTGTAATGTCTACCTGTTATTACCTGTAATGTCTACCTGTTATTCATTGTAATGTCTACCTGTTATTACCTGTAATGTCTACCTGTTATTCATTGTAATGTCTACCTGTTATTCATTGTAATGTCTACCTGTTATTACCTGTAATGTCTACCTGTTATTCATTGTAATGTCTACCTGTTATTACCTGTAATGTCTACCTGTTATTCATTGTAATGTCTACCTGTTATTCATTGTAATGTCTACCTGTTATTACCTGTAATGTCTACCTGTTATTACCTGTAATGTCTACCTGTTATTACCTGTAATGTCTACCTGTTATTACCTGTAATGTCTACCTGTTATTCATTGTAATGTCTACCTGTTATTCCTGTAATGTCTACCTGTTATTCATTGTAATGTCTACCTGTTATTTCTTGTAATGTCTACCTGTTATTCACCTGTAATGTCTACCTGTTATTCATTGTAATGTCTACCTGTTATTACCTGTAATGTCTACCTGTTATTCATTGTAATGTCTACCTGTTATTACCTGTAATGTCTACCTGTTATTACCTGTAATGTCTACCTGTTATTCATTGTAATGTCTACCTGTTATTCATTGTAATGTCTACCTGTTATTACCTGTAATGTCTACCTGTTATTACCTGTAATGTCTACCTGTTATTACCTGTAATGTCTACCTGTTATTCATTGTAATGTCTACCTGTTATTACCTGTAATGTCTACCTGTTATTCATTGTAATGTCTACCTGTTATTCATTGTAATGTCTACCTGTTATTACCTGTAATGTCTACCTGTTATTCATTGTAATGTCTACCTGTTATTCCTGTAATGTCTACCTGTTATTACCTGTAATGTCTACCTGTTATTACCTGTAATGTCTACCTGTTATTCATTGTAATGTCTACCTGTTATTACCTGTAATGTCTACCTGTTATTACCTGTAATGTCTACCTGTTATTACCTGTAATGTCTACCTGTTATTCATTGTAATGTCTACCTGTTATTCATTGTAATGTCTACCTGTTATTACCTGTAATGTCTACCTGTTATTCATTGTAATGTCTACCTGTTATTACCTGTAATGTCTACCTGTTATTCATTGTAATGTCTACCTGTTATTACCTGTAATGTCTACCTGTTATTCATTGTAATGTCTACCTGTTATTCATTGTAATGTCTACCTGTTATTACCTGTAATGTCTACCTGTTATTCATTGTAATGTCTACCTGTTATTACCTGTAATGTCTACCTGTTATTCATTGTAATGTCTACCTGTTATTACCTGTAATGTCTACCTGTTATTCATTGTAATGTCTACCTGTTATTACCTGTAATGTCTACCTGTTATTCATTGTAATGTCTACCTGTTATTCATTGTAATGTCTACCTGTTATTCATTGTAATGTCTACCTGTTATTACCTGTAATGTCTACCTGTTATTCATTGTAATGTCTACCTGTTATTACCTGTAATGTCTACCTGTTATTACCTGTAATGTCTACCTGTTATTCAATGTCTACCTGTTATTCATTGTAATGTCTACCTGTTATTCATTGTAATGTCTACCTGTTATTACCTGTAATGTCTACCTGTTATTATTGTAATGTCTACCTGTTATTCATTGTAATGTCTACCTGTTATTACCTGTAATGTCTACCTGTTATTACCTGTAATGTCTACCTGTTATTACCTGTAATGTCTACCTGTTATTACCTGTAATGTCTACCTGTTATTACCTGTAATGTCTACCTGTTATTCATTGTAATGTCTACCTGTTATTACCTGTAATGTCTACCTGTTATTCATTGTAATGTCTACCTGTTATTCATTGTAATGTCTACCTGTTATTACCTGTAATGTCTACCTGTTATTCATTGTAATGTCTACCTGTTATTCATTGTAATGTCTACCTGTTATTCTTGTAATGTCTACCTGTTATTCATTGTAATGTCTACCTGTTATTACCTGTAATGTCTACCTGTTAATGTCTACCTGTTATTACCTGTAATGTCTACCTGTTATTCATTGTAATGTCTACCTGTTATTACCTGTAATGTCTACCTGTTATTCATTGTAATGTCT